>NC_133617.1:45410682-45425682 GCF_048593235.1 Sminthopsis crassicaudata | reverse complement strand
AGGGAAGAGCCAAGGTGGAAGATCTCGCGCAGGAGTTCCCAAACAGCCCCGGCCCCCTCGGTCCTGGCTAAAGGCCGGTCGCCGTTTCCGCCGTCTCCTGGGCGGCTGGGTGGCACAGAGATGGGGGTGACCGGGAGCTGTGACGTGTCTCAGTGAAGGACTGTGGAAAGTCTCTGGTTTTTCTAGATCGGGGAAGATGGAGATAAGAATGTTGAAGCGTGGGACAGCTGCCTAAGACCAAACAGCTTTGGAGACAAGGTGAAGGGGTCTTACTGCAGGACCTGGGTCAGGAAAATGCTGAACTTTGAGAAAGATTTTTTTCCTCCCCAATGAGGGACTGAATACCCCCTGATGGAAAAAGTCTAAGAATATGAACCCAAAGCCTTGAGGAACGCAGCGAGTGTCCCATAGATCTGTATCCCAAAGAGATCATAAAGGAGGGAAAGGGACCCACTGTGCAAAACTGTGGCAGGAAGAAACTGGAAACTGAGCGGATGCCCGTCAGCTGGGGAATGGGTGAGTAAATTGTGGGATATGAATATCAGGGAACATTATTGTTCTGTGAGAAACGACCAGCAGGAGGACTTAGTGAGGCCTGGAGAGACCGACAGGAAGTGATGCTGAGTGAGGTGAGCAGCACCAGGAGACCACCCACAGTAACAGCAAGATTTCCCAGCGATCAAGCATGATAGACTCAAGTCTTCTCAGCACTACCGTGGTCCGAGATGATCCAGCAGACTTGGGAGGGAAAATACCATCGGCATCCGGAGAGGCCGAATGCAGATCAAAACGTACTATTTTCAACTGTTCTGGGTTTTGCTTTTTCTTCCTTATTTTTCCCCTTTTCCTTCACAACACGACTAATATGGCCAAATATGACTGTATATGTGTAACTTGTACCAGACTGCTCGCTGTCTTGGGGAAGGGAGAGGACAGGGAGGGAGAGAGAAAAATTTGGAACTTAAAATCTTACAAAAATGCATATTGAAAACATATTATTGGAAGAAGAAAATACTACTGATAAACAAAACCAGAAACAAGGAAAAGCTCAGAATACAACGGCCACCACCCTGCTCTACCGGGTGCACACGGGGAAACCATCAGGGTCCGCGCTCCTCACTGCCCACTGCAGCCACTGAGAGCGCTCCGCCCGGCTTCTCCACCCGAATGCCTAACTAATGTGCTGAATGCCTAACTAATGTGCCGAGATGAACATGGTCAAGATGTCGCTCATCACAACCCACTGCTGCTGAGAGGCGAGGCCGAGAAGCCGGGCAACGACAGCCCCCACGGAGCCCCTGCTGGTCCTCCTCCCATCCCAAGCCCGCAGCCTCCCTGGAGACACAGCTGGTCAGTGGGCGCCGCAGCCACAGCGAGGGAAGTCCCAGAAAGGAGCGTTCTAGGCAGAAATGGATTCGTGGTCGCCGCCTGCGAGGATCCAGCTGACCTCCGGTGCTTTCCCCATTATCAGGTGAGCTCCCAGGGAGCAGACTACCTGACTTCTCCATTTGTATTCACTCTGCTCCAATCACCTCCTTCCCCGCTTGGTCTTTCTGTTCTGTCTCTTGATGCATTTATCTCTTTGTCTAAACGTGCATCATCTATCATCTGTCTACTGATCTACGTATCTATTTGTCTGTCTCCTTGTTTTCCCCCTTCCTTCCTTTCCTCCTCCCTTCCATCTTTCTCCGCTCTCCCTGCCTCCCTCCCTTCCTGCTGGTCTCTTCCCTTTACTTGACCGGGCAATGGTCAGCAGCCACTGGATGGGCTTGGAACAAAGCAGAAAACAGGGTTCAGATCACAGGGACAGCTGGGTCATCCTGCAAAAGCGGTGTGTTGAACCCCAAGTTCAAGAATACCAATCTGAAGGCCCGGATGCTACACCCAACTATGCCCACCAAGGGGCTGAGAATTCTTCAGGGGGCTCAGGATTTTGGGGATCCTGCTTTTTCCCTTGGAGAAGGTCTTCCCACCTTCCCATCAGGCCCAAGAAAACAGCAGCCCACACTTTGCATGAAAGACCCAGAGCAGAATTTGCTAAGGAAATGCATCAGGAAAATGAGGCTTTTGCTGCACCCCTGGGGATTTGCATGTGGTCAGGAGGAGTCTGGCCAAGACTTCCCTCTGAGGCTTCGCTGGGCCAGTCTGTCCTCTGACTAGGAAGGGGGTCTCCACAGCCAAGGCTCAGGCGACAATTCCTTCATACAAGGGAAGCTGGAGTGACAAAAGGGCCTGGGACAAAAGCAAGGCCTAAAAGGTAAACTGAGTCAGGGGACCTAACACCTACAGGCTTCCCCAGGAGCAGGGACTGCCTTACTTCCCAGTAAATGCTATTCCTTCATTTTTAGTTAAGCAGCAAGATGGAGGTGTGGAGAGCCAGGAGTCAGGAAGACTCAAACCCATCCTGAGACACAAATCACTCTTTGGCTCAGTTTCCTCATCCACCTTCCAAGGAGGTTGTGAAAATCAAATGAGAAAAGAGCTGTGAAATACTCTGCACTTATAGCACGACAGAAATAGAAATGCTATTTATTATTAGTATTAGTTGTGTTATCATTGTTATGGGAAATGGGCCTATGCTTTCGTAGCCGCAGGTATGCCCTCCCAGAATGCAGCTCACAACCCGGGGACCCCTGCCCACTGCCTGGCCTCAGTTTGCCCCTGTGGGCCCATTGCTCCAATGTACTACAGCCTTCCCCACTTTCTCTTGAAAAAACCAACGTCAGACCCCTGGAACCCACTGGTTCTCCCCAAGCGACCAGCTTTATTTCCCCTGACATTTCCATCTCCTGCGCTGCTCCAGCTAGCAGCCCTGTAGCCCACTCACAACCTCATGGCCCCCTGCCCGATGCACGTTTTTAATTCTTCAGTGATGGCAGAACTGCATGTCTCAGAGTCAGATAACCACGGCAGCAGAATACGGATATTAGAAAGATGAGCCTTTAATTTGGGGGTCACAAGGGGGCTCGCTCGCCTCTGCTTGCTTAATTGGGGCCCATCTCGTCCATCTGCTCAGTCTGCCAAAGTAAGGAGGAAACATTAACCAGGCCCTTGGAGGTCGCCATTTGGGTAGTTGAACTCTCCCCTCCGACTGCCAGTCCCCAGAGAATTTTTTGGTGATTTGCCAAAATCTAGAGAAAAGTATCAAGGACTTACTAGGTGTAATTCTGGCTATTTCTTATTTGGCGGCATTAGAAGTAGATTACCCAGAACCAGACAGACAGCTCTAAAGCTGGTGGGATTAGGAAAGTGAACAAAATCAGGGGAAGCGTGTTCAGCGCGGGTCTGGTGGGACCCCCCCACCTTGTGATGGCTGTGGTGGGAAGGGGTTCATAATTTCTGCCTGGGCCTGGGCCACGGTTCAGACTCCTACTGATCACACCTGAGAAGGTGCAAGGACAGGAATCAGGTCAGCAGAAAGGCCACCTGGAGCGTCCCAGTGGCTCGGGATGCCCATCCTACCCCCGTGCAGTTACAGGTGTGGGCCCAGCGCCACGGTGCTCCGGAGCACAGACGTCAAAGAGACGGCCGGGGTCCAGGGCACACGTCCCGCTTCTCCCTCCCTGGCAGCCCGCTAGATAAACCTGAGAGCCCAGGAGACGCCCCCAACTCCTGAGCCTCAAGGCCTCGGGAAGGCCAGGACAAAGGTAACCTCAGTTACCTGCAGGTAAGCGCCTTGAGGGGAGGGATTCTTTGATTCTGCACGGCAAGCTCAGTCCTTGGCATACAAGAAGCACTAAATAAATGCTTGTTGACTGACAGGTGCCCACACAACCCGCCACTGTAGGGATATCACGGGACTACTGAAGGATCCTTGGAAGGCCTAGTATGGTCCCCTCATTTATCAGACACGGAATGGGGCCCAGGAAATCAAAATGTAGAATTTGAACCCAGACCCTCTGTCCCTAAAGCTTCGGCTGATCCTTGAGCTAGCAAAGTGATGGGTAGAAGCTCTCCACTGGGAGGAGGGGAGGGTTTGAGATACTGCGGTCTTCGGCCCTCTGGTCCCAGGGTCTCTCAGCTGTCAGCCTTCATGCCCCCACGGGGGCTCTTCCACCGCTGGCAACTTGCCAAGCTCCAGTGTTTTCTTGTTACTCCATCTCCAGGATCTGCTCTGTGCCCAGAGGCTTGTCCTCCGATAACTGTTTGCTAGTAAATTAGAGTCCCTCGGAGCCCCATATTTCCTGTAGTGAGCTCGGCAGAACAAGGAGAGAGAGGGAAGTCTTCCCCACCCCGGCTGCTCTGGGAGCAGGAGGCCCCGGCCCTGGGCGCGCTGCCACCTTGGACAGCTACTGGGCCAGCAGTGGGGCCGGGCTCAGGCCTTGTTTCCTGCACTGCAGAGTGGGGAGACCCTGCCTCTGCGGAGTCTGGCACGGAACAGGGGGTGATAACTGCCGGCTTGGCCGAGTCCAACGTCGTCAAGAGCAAGAGAAGCACGAGGTCCAGTGCTTTGTGAACTCCAAAGAGCTGGAGAAACGTCAGGTGTGCGAGAAGTTGTTACCGTTCTTGGACAGAACCAGGCGCCAAACGCCCCCTTCTCCCAGCTGTTAAGACTTCTCCCCTTCAAAGTTATGTTCAAAATACACTGTGTATACCCATACACCCCCCCACACACACACACACTCGTATATTCCTATTTTTATATGTTGTGTCTCTATCAGACTGTAACCATCCCGAGGGCAGGAACCGTTTTTGCCTTTCGTTGCTTTTAATCAATGTTTACTGTCTCATTTATACAGGATGTCCCTAGCACTTGGCTAGTGTCTTGCACACAATAAACACTTAATTTGGTCAAATTATATAGCATTTTTTGGCTGAGGTAATTGGGGTTAAGTGACTTGCCCAGGGTCACACAGCTAGGAAGTGTTAAGTGTCTGAGACCAGATTTGAACTCGGGTCCTCCTGACTTCAGGGCTGGTGCTCCATCCATTGCCCACCTAGCTGCCCCTAAATTGAATTTTTTGATTCACAAATGTGATTGGATAAGATGCTACCTTGTTGACAGAATGACAGACTGACATGTGAAGATGGGTAGGAAGAGACTGACAGAGGACACAGAGACAGGGAGACCTGAGCATCCATCGGGGCTGAGAAGAGACTTTAAGGTCCCTAAATGGTAGCTGGTAAAAGAGCCCCCTCTTGTGGGCCCGGACCTTGGGGCAGGGGCAGCCAGAGCGCAGGAAGAGCTGGCTAGTCCTTGGTGACACCGGCTGGCATCGGAGAAAGTCAGAGAGAGGAGGGTGCGGCAAGCAGCGGTCCGAGGTTCCCAGGGGCTGGAGGAGCGTCTCCTTCACAAGGAGCAGCTCTGAGGAGGGACAGAGGGCAGAGCAGCCCAGGTGCAGCCCCGAGGTGACTCAGGGATGGAGGCCTAGGCTGGAATGGGTCACACCACTTCACCCGCGGCCTCAGGGCCTCCCTAGCTGTGTGCCTCAGTTTCCTCATTGTGGAGGATCCAATGGAGAGAAGGTTGTAAACCCTTTTAGCTTTCAGGGCCCATCCGAGAGCTTGCAAAGGCTAAGGGCGGTCTCCATGGATTCCATACGAGGAAGAAGGCGGCAGCTGGGATGGGGGCCTAATCTCCTGGCCCAGGAGGGGAAGCTGCACCTCACCATAGAGACCAGCTCCCTGCTGCAACTGCCCACAAGGTGGGGGGGGCACGAGGGCATGTGGATCTGGAGCACAGGGGAGGGGCCGAGGGGGAGGTCAGGGGAGCAGCCAGGGGCGGGCAGTTAACAGGGCTTGGGAGGCCACACACAGGGCCAATCAAATGCCCTTTCAGTCGGACAGGCCCCCTGGGGCCCGGTGCAAAGCCGCTTCATCCTCCGGGGAGAGGCTGGGGGTGGGGGGACTGTCAGTCTCGGGATGGCCTCCCACTGGGCCATCTGCTTCTGTTACTCATTTGTGTGGCAGGAGGCAGGACCAGGCGGAGGCTGCACCTGGGAGGCTGGGGGGGCACTGTGGGAAAGGGGTTCTCTCTGGGAGAGGGATAAAGGCCTACTAGGCCGGGATGGGGGTGGGGCAGCAACAATGGCTCCACAGGCCCCAAAGCAGAAACTGCTCTGCGGGAAATCCTCCAGCAAAGCTGCAGAAGTGGGAGTGGGGAGGCTGAGGGGAGAGGCCGGCTGGGCTGGCCCTGTGCGGACAGCGGGGAGGGGGACCAGGAGCCAGCCGGGAGACCTGGAGCTCAGGTGAAGGCCTTGGAGGGCTTTCATCCGGAAAACTACAGGCAGGGGACGTGGGGTCGTGCCCAAAGGTTAATTGCGGCCCTGAAGAAGGGCATGAGGGCAGAATGGGCTCCTGCAGCTGGGGATGGGAGCCAGCGGGGTCCTCCTTTCTGCTGGGTACCCAATGGCCAAACTGCCTTCCCCAGGATGGGCTTCCTCGCCTGTTGGACGGGGGTGGGAGGAGCTGCGGCCTGCTCGGGGCCAGCCAACTCTCTGAGCCGGAGAGGAGGGGCAGGAAGCCTCTGGAATCAAGCCCCAGTTCTGGTTCTTTGGTGAAATCCAAAGCTCTGGGCTGGGAAGAGAAAGTCTCCAAGCCTCTGGGCTCACTGAGTACTGCAGGTGGGGGCGGGAGCCGCTGCCTCTGCACCACAGGGGAGAAAAGGCACAATGAGAGCAAGGGACTGCAGACCGGACCGTCGGGGTGGGGGGCATGCGCTGCCTTCTCTCTCTGGCTTCGGACTTCTGTAACTTAGATAGGGAATCAAATAAGCCAAATTGAGGAAATAAGTTACAGGATGACACAGAAAGAAACAAACAAACGTGAAACATTGAGATGCTTCAGAATGAAAAGCATCAGAGGCGGCGCCAGGACAGAGGGGTGGTGATGTACAGGTGCTGAATGAGCATCCAGGGCTGAGGCTTAGTTTGTTTAAAGGAATGCAGCTTCCCAGGAGGTCTAGGATCCGGAGGGGTGAAGGTATGGAGACAGACTTCTTGGGAAGTGACGGCAAAAGTAAAAACCAAGTATATTAACAATAGCTAGCACTTCCGTATTGTTTAATGGATATTATCTTATTTAAGCCTCATAGAAACTTTTTTTTCCCCTGAGGCTGGGGTTAAGTGACTTGCCCGGGGTCACGCAGCCAGGAAGGGTTAAGTGTCTGAGACCAGATTTGAACTCGGGGGTCCTGATCCAGGGCTGGCGCTCCATCCGCTGCGCCCCCTAGCTGCCCCCTCATAGCAACTCTTTGAAGCTTGTGCTTTTTAGTCCCCACTTTAAGTGTAGGGGAATTGAGGTTAAGGCCATGGGATTTAAAAGTGGCGAAGGTGGGATCTGAACTCGGAAGCCCCCGATTCCAATTATGGAAAGAGCTGCCTAGATTGTAGGGAATGTATTTAAATACATTTTCTCTCCCACATTAGCTTGTGAGCTACCTGAGAAAAGGGACTGCTGTTTGCCTTTCTCTGTATCTTAGCACAGTGCCCGACACACAGCAGGCGCTTAATAAATACTTTTTTCGCTGAATGATCGAAAATCCACTCCTTTTTAAAAACCACAATTAGGTTGTTGGTCGGACGGAGACCAGCACAGGTTCAGTAGCTTGTCCCTGGCCTACCTCCCTAAAGAGCAGAAGACGGCGGGGGTGGAATAGGACAGACTTCCTCAGCAAGTCCAAGGGTGGGCGTCAGGGCCAGAACGGCATCGGACCGGGCCCTTCCTGCAAGCCGGGGTTGTCCGGGGGAGCTGATGAGGCAACGTTCCTCTCGGAGCGGCAGAAACGGAGGCGAGGTCTTTCTTGGATTTATCCATCGAGAGGACTTTGGTGTGAGAGAGATGGCCAAATGCCATTTCTTTTGTTAACAAAATGCTAGCACTATTTACAAATACCCAGAAACTACGACTCTCAAGCTTAGAATGTCAGACCTCTCTGGCCACTGGGCCCAGGCGGCTCTGGAGGGGAAGGTGAGGCAGGGGCCAGTTCCCCTTCCCTGATGTCCCGGGCCCCTTCGAGGACAAAGGACGAACATCATCCACCCAGCGAGGAGGGGGCCACGCAAGGGGGGAGCCAACTGCCTGGAGGAGAGAACGGATGAGACCCTCGGGGCCGGGGCTGGACACAGCCCAGCCCCAAGCCCAGCTTTGGCCCAAGCAGAAGCAACAACCACTGGAGAGAAGACTCCGTGGGGAGAACAGAGAAGGATCTAGGCCCCGGGGGAGGAGGAAGGATAAGTCAGACACAGGGGATGCTGGCAGGTGCCTCCCGTTGTGACTTCTCCCCATAAACAATGGGAAGCCCCTTGGGGTCCCAAATAAGGGCCATGAGCGGGAAAGCTGCACCCCCCCCCCCCCCCCGCCAGGCCCACGCCTAGTTATGGGCAAAGCAACAGGGAAAACTTATGGGTGCTTTTCATCCTAATTAGAAGCAGGCTATTGTTTAATGGGAAGCAGATCTGGGGGAGAGAAGGAAGAAAGAAGAAAAGAAAAAAAGGGAAGGAAAGGGAGAGAAAGAAGGAAAGAGGGGAGAGGGAACGGAGGAGAGGGAAGAGGACGGGCCGGGAGGCCCCTGCCTCGGGAGATGAATCCCCTGTGTGACAAAACAGCCGTGTCCCGTGGGCAGCTGCATTGTGGGGGGAGGGGGGTTTAAAACCAAGCACAGGTAGCCTTGTATCCCTGCGTGTCTGGGTGCGACTCTGTGTGCGCCGGCCCCACTTCGGGGTGTGTGGGAAGGTGGGGGAGCCACAGACCATGAGGACAGGGCAGAGAGAGGGGGAGCAGGGAGGGAGGGAGACAGACACACAGAGAGCAGATCTGAGAACAGAAAGTGGTCAGAGAGGGCCTGCCCCCCTAACAGCGGCCGGAGCCCCCCCAGCCCTCAGTGAGGCAGTGGCCCAGCAGAGATGGCCCCCGGGCTGGAGCTGCGGTCTCAGGCCCCCAGGGGCCCCGGAGCCCAGCTGCTTGTGCTCCGGCCAGGCTCGAGGCCTGAAGCCTGGGCTGGGGCCAGTCGGGCCCTTGTTCCGGCCCGGGGCACCAGGGCCGGTCCGCTCGCTCAGTGTCTGGGTCTCAGGAATAGCTGCTCCGGGCAAACTTTCCAGCACCCGTTCCCCAGGCGGGGGTCCCGAGAGTGGGGGAGGTGCCCCTTCCCGCCCCCTCTGCGCCCTGGGGAGGCTCACGGGGGCGT
This sequence comes from Sminthopsis crassicaudata, assembly GCF_048593235.1. Taxonomy (NCBI): domain Eukaryota; kingdom Metazoa; phylum Chordata; class Mammalia; order Dasyuromorphia; family Dasyuridae; genus Sminthopsis; species Sminthopsis crassicaudata. The sequence goes on along the minus strand of NC_133617.1, from coordinate 45,416,558 downwards.
TGGGGGACAGGGCTCGGCGATTTCAGAGGCTCCGATCCAGGGCCATGACCCCCCCCACTCCAGAGCGGCCGTCGCCCCTCCCAGAGAGGGAGGACCAGCAGCCCTGTTTGGGTGTTCTTGTACAGAAGTGACCCCCCCCACTGTCCCCCTAGGCCTTTGGAGACGGGAGGAAGCAAGACCAGTCCCTAGGAGCAAGTCCCTGTGACCAGTGTGGACCCCCCACACTGTTTCGGTTCAAAACAAGGCCCCCTCTCAATTCCCTGCCGACCCGGCCCACCTCTGGGAGCCGGGGCTCCCCCTGCGCACACAGGCGCAGAAGTGTGTGGAGGGAGGGCTCTGGCGTGGCCACGTGGGGAGCGCCTCGGACACCCCCATCACCCGGGATGGTGGAAGTGGGAGGGACGGTGTCCTGCTCCCCCCCACGGGCCTGACCAAGGCCCCTGGCCCTGCCCCCCCAGGGCCCGGCCGGCCCCTTCCTAGCAGGGGAGGAAGCGAGTCTGTGACCGCGGCCGCGCACCCCCCCCCATGCTGTGGGGGCCCCCCTGCCCCCCCAGGGCCCGGCCGGCCCCTTCCTAGCAGGGGAGGAAGCGAGTCTGTGACCAGGGCCGCGCACCCCCCCCCATGCTGCCCCCCCCCAGCTCCTTACTGCGCCGTGAGAAGCAGAAAGAGGAGAGTGACTTACGGAGTAGCCTCGTCCCGAGAAGGCCTGCGCCGAGCTCTGTGGGAGGAAGGACAGGCAGTCAGTCACAGAGTCCACGAGGGGGCGGAACTGCAGCAGCCCGAGCTTCTGGGGGCGGGTTTCACTCTCTTTTCCCTGGGATAACTGGGGTTAGGTGACTTGCCCAGGGTCACGGCCAGGAAGTTGGTTTAGTGTTGGAGATCCCATTTGAACTCGGGTCCTCCTGACTCCAGGGCCGGTGCTCTCTCCACTGCGCCCCCTCCCCTAGCTGCCCGTCGTTTTTCATTAGAATGCAAGCTCTCTGGGGACTTGCGGCCCTCCCCCAGGGCCTGGCTAAAGGATCTCGGGAATGAGCCCTGCGCCTCAGGTGGTCTCTGCAGCAGAATGCACCCCCAGGGCAGACCCCATACTCCCTGGCCTGAGCTCTCAGGGGGGGAGCTCAAGTGCAGGGAAAACGAGGGGCCCGGGTTCAAATCCCACCGCTGCTCCTTGCCGCAGCAAGGCCCTTAACACATCTGGGCCTCAATGGCTGCTGTGTGAAATGGAGACTGTCCCACACCCTTCGAGACCGCCGTCAGCCGGCCCTGTTCTCTCACAAATGCCCCCCCCTCCCCAGGCCCTGAGTCGTACCAGGCCTTGGCCCAGGCCTCCCCTTCACGGCTCCCCAAGGTCTTGGCCCGTTTTAAGTCACTCTGTCAGAAGGGAGAAGGGACCCATCAGAACCAGGGGCGGAGCTGGGACTTAGGGGGGGAAGATGTAAAAAAGCAAATAAAGTCTTAATAGGAGACGTTCCCTCTAATTAGCCATTGGGGGGGGGGAGCCCCCCTCCTGGGCACTGCAGGGAGACTCCTTCTGTACATGGATGGGTGGGACCATCCCAAGGAGCCCCCTGTTAAGAGTGAGACGCTGTGGTCTAGAGTGTGATCTCTCTGGCCCCAGGCCGGAAGTAATCCGGGACAGCAGCTCGCAGGCCTCCAGCTCAGGCCTAGGACGTCCAGAGGGACAGGCCCTTTCAGAATGTTCCTAGTGAGCTGGGGGAGGGGGCAGCCAAGGACCCCGATGTGACAGGGAGGGGGTGGGGGTAAAGGCGGGGAGACTGATCCCACGCTCAGTGGAGGAAGCGTCCGGAGGGCGGGCATCTGACTGGAGCTTCTCCTGTGCCCCCCGAACCACAAGGCCCTGGTGGCTTCTCCCCACTAGGGATGGGGCTGAGAAGTGGGAACGGAGCTTGTTCTGCCTCCAACCCCCTACAATCAACTCCCCCTCCCCCACTCAGCCTCCGGGTCCCTTAGCAGGACCCAGCCCAGGACCCAGCCCAGCACCGGCTCTCCCCAGAGGAACCTGTGTGTGATAAAATCCGCCTTTGTGACCCATTTTGGGGTTTTCCTGGCAGATACTGCAGTGGTTCCCCATTCCCTTCTCCTGTTCATTTGACAGATGAGGAAACCGAGGCAAATGGACTAACGTGACCTGCCACCAGCAAGTGTCTGAGGCTGGATTTGAGCTCGGGATATGAGGCGTTTGGCCCCAGACCCAGCAGTCCGAGTATCCCCCGCCCCGCAGCAGCTGCTGGAGGACAGAGCCCGCCGTTACTCCGTCCTCGTGCAGGCGGCTAAAAGCCCGGAACACAGCTGCCGACCCAGAATCGAGCAGGAAGATCCCGCAGAGGGGAGATGAAAGGCAGCCATTCCCACAGGCACCTGGAAGGGAGATGCGCTTTAGGAAGCCAAGAGGGGCCGCGCAGTGAGGGAGAGGGGTTCAGCCAGGACCCCCGGGACTGCTGCGAGGCCGCCGGGCCGGCTGGTCCCTGGTTATAGGGGGGCCTGGCGGGGTCCCACAACATGGGCCGCCCAGATGGCTTCTTAAAATCAGTGAGGCCGTGGGCTAAGTAGGTACTTAATGAGTGCTTATTGAAGACCATAGCATTAACCATCAGTAAGCATTTATTAAGCACCTGCTGTTCATAATTTGCCAAGCCCTTTACCTGCACTGGGCCGAGATCCACACAGCACCCCAGTTTATACATCACAGATGTGGCTCACCGAGTCAGCCCAGCCCCGCCACCCCTCCTACAGAAAGTCTGTCCGGATCGGCCCCAGAAGCTTCAGCCCCCAAGTTACTCAGGAGGACGTGGGGCTTTCCTGGCTCCGACATCCCGGCTCAGTCCCCAAGCCCCGATGCTCCGACACTGGGGCGAGAGTTTCCGCATCTGGTTCCCCACGTTTTATGTGCGGAACAATTCCCACAGATGCCAGGCCCGGGCCCTGCCCGCCAGGAAGCCGCCTATTCTCGGAATATTTCTCTCAAAGGCAAAATAGAGAATTCATGGCGGTGGGCGGGGCCGGCCTTTTGGAGTAAGGAAGCGGGGCCTGGGCCAAGCCTCTGGGGCCTTGGGGGGCAGAGAGCCCGAGGTAGGAGGCCCAGGATCGGAGGGGAACGAGGGCAACAGGGGCTGCAGGGGAGACCAGAGGTCCCCCAGGCCGGCCTCGCCTCTTCCCAGAGGAGGAAAGCCCAGTGGCCACATGCGCAGCCTGGGATCCGGGGCTCCTCTCCCAAGGGTGGAGGACTCTGGGATCTAGCAGGTGGGGGTCCCGGCAAGCCCCTCCCCCCAAGCCCCGGGCTCCTCCTCTGCAAAAAGTGGGGAAGCTGGGACTGGATGCACTCCCATGGCTTTAAGAAAGGAGAGGCTGGGGAAGCAATTAGAAGAAATGGAGGGCTGTAGAAGGGACTTCTGGGCACGGCCTCTGGCGCCTCGGTTTCCCCATCAGTAAAATGAGGAGGCCTTCAATGTCCCCCCCCCCCAGCAGGCGGCTTGTGGGCGAGAGGGAGAGAAAGAGCTGGGATGGCTGTGAGAGGCAGCTCGGCCGCAGGCCCCCCTCCCCCAGCCTCCCCGCCCCCCACGGAGGCCCCACCTGCCAGCCCCGACCAGGCCCAATAATTGGCAATTTGGTCCCGGCCCCGGCCTTCACACTGAGCCCCGGCTGTGCCTGGAATCCGGCTCCATTCATCAGGCCCCGGCAATTAGGCCAGAGCTGCCTCTAACTAGGGCAGCCCCCGCACTCGCAATTATGGCTCCGTGTTCCCATCTTGTGGTGACAAAACGGAGAGTGCATGACAATGGGCCTCCCCGCCCCCAGCCCGGCCTTCCCTCGGTGCCCCCTGGCCCTAATTATCTGCAGGGCCCGCCCTCCCCCAAAGTCCCCATTATCCGGGGGGCCTCCCCTCAGGTCCCCATTATCCAGCCGACACCCCGCCCCCCACCATGGCCCAATTATCCCGCTGCCCCTCCAACCCAGGCCTATTTAAATGATAATGAAGGAAGAGCCATTCAATTCAGACTGGGAGAAAATCCATTAGCCCCAGCCCCTGAGAGGCGTGGGTCAGGGCAGGGGCCCCAACACTCCCCAAAGAGGGGAGCCCCGGCCGGGGAGAGAAAAGCCTGCTGGGAAACAGGCCAAAGCTCTCTGGGGTCACGGGGGCTGCCCCCAGGGACACAAGCGTGGCGGGGGAGGGCCCGGACCCAGACACTGAGGAATGGCTTCCGACCGGCTGCACAGCAGAGGTCAAGCGTCCTCCCGAGCCCCATCCGCCCCGGGCTCCCCACCCACCCCACGGAGGGTCACTGGCGGGCTCAAAGTCTGGGGCTGGGGACAGGCCCGGGGCCACTCCATCTTAGGAAGCTTGTCCCACCAGCCGGTTCCACCGGCCCCTTCAGTGAATGAGGCTCAGAACCGCTTGGGAAAAGCCTGATTTCTGCCCAGCAAGCGAGCCTCCAAACACTGAGAAAACAACTCTGGCTTCTCTTCTCTGGCCTGGGGCCAGGCTGGGCCGCCCGCCTGGACCTCTGGTCCATCCCCCTGGGGGAATCCCTCCAATACATCCCCACAGCTGGGGAGGGGGGGAGGAGAGGGGGACGGGCGGGCAAACCCTCTGATCCATCCCATACTCCCGGACCTGCCAACAGCAGGTACACAGCCATGTCTTTAGCAAGTAAAGACAGACTCGTGGCCAAGTGATCTGGGGGAGAGAAAAGGTCACTAGAAAAATGGGGACCTGGAAAGCCCTACTGGAGGAAGAGGATCTGACTGGAACCCCACAAGAGACCAAACAGAACTGAGAAGCGAGGGACAGAGCATAGTGGGGGAGCCGTGGACGTGGGGTAATTTGAGTCCGAGGCCTGAATTCAGATCGGACTTCAGATGTGTCCTAGGTGTGTGACCTTGGGCAAGTCATTTAACCAATCTGCCTCAATCTTTCCGTCTGTAAAGTGGGGCAATGATAGCAGTTACTTCCCAGGTGGTTATGGGGACCAAATGAGATGATACCTCTAAGTCACTTAGCCCAGTGCTTGGCTTTCAGCTTGCACTTAATGAATCCTTTCTCTCTGCTAATAAGCTTTGCAAAAAGACGTGATCAACAGCTCTGGGCATAGGAATGGGATGAGAGGGAACAAGTGTTTGAGCTCTCACTCCCTGTCCTTGCCCTATGATGACTTTATGGTCCAGAAGGTTAGAGGAATCAATATGGAGAACTGTTATTGAGGATCTGGGGCGGGGTCACCTCGCCTATACTCGATTTGGGGACAGCATATTCCAAATCCCTCAGAAGAGAAGGGGGCCACCTCGTCCTGAAACTACAAATTCAGACGAGATGAAGCAATCGCGTGTACCCTCTGACCCAGCAGTACCATTACCGGGCCATTAACCCTCACCTGCAGCCCACCACAAAGATGGAGGGGAAAATGACCCATATGTGCAAAAATATAGGGTGTCCCCAAAGTCTTATCGCAGGTGAAGGCTATTAAAGCTTTAAACTGTGCTAAGACTTTGGGGACACTTGGTATTTATAGCAGCTCATTTTGTGGTGGCAAAGAATTGGACATGGAGGAATGAATGGATAGATGAATATGATGGAATATTATGTGCTCTGAGAAATAATGAAGGGGACAGTTTCTGGGGAGACCTGCACAAATCCATGCAAAGGAGGCTGGGAGAACCAGGACGACCACCACCATCATCACCATCACTGCATCACGCTTCCAAGGTTTACAACTTTACAAATATCTCCTTGCACAAGAGCACTGGGAGGCTGCTGACATCATTCGCCCCATTTTACTGATATGGAAATGGGCAGGCAAAGATTTGCTCCGTCTCACGGTTAAGTGTCTGAAACAAGACTTTCCTGACTCCTGTCCGAC
>NC_133617.1:45288182-45405682 GCF_048593235.1 Sminthopsis crassicaudata | reverse complement strand
GTCCCAGGTCTCTGGTCCCTTCTGGTCCCTTTCTAGCAGCCCCAGCAGTGGAGCACTGGGCCGGACCCTGCGCTGGCCGGAGAGGCCCTGGCCCCCGTGGGGGCCTCCCTTCCTGTCCCAGGTCTCTGGTCCCTTTCTAGCAGTCCCAGCAGTGGAGCACTGGGCCGGACCCTGCGCTGGCCGGAGAGGCCCTGGCCCCCGTGGGGGTCTCCCTTCCTGTCCCAGGTCTCTGGTCCCTTTCTAGCAGTCCCAGCAGTGGAGCACTGGGCCGGACCCTGCGCTGGCCGGAGAGGCCCTGGCCCCCGTGGGGGTCTCCCTTCCTGTCCCAGGTCTCTGGTCCCTTCTGGTCCCTTTCTAGCAGTCCCAGCAGTGGAGCACTGGGCCGGACCCTGCGCTGGCCGGAGAGGCCCTGGCCCCCGTGGGGGTCTCCCTTCCTGTCCCAGGTCTCTGGTCCCTTTCTAGCAGTCCCAGCAGTGGAGCACTGGGCCGGACCCTGTTCTGGCCGGAGAGGCCCTGGTCCCCGTGGGGGTCTCCCTTCCTGTCCCAGGTCTCTGGTCCCTTTCTAGCAGTCCCAGCAGTGGAGCACTGGGCCGGACCCTGTTCTGGCCGGAGAGGCCCTGGTCCCCGTGGGGGTCTCCCTTCCTGTCCCAGGTCTCTGGTCCCTTTCTAGCAGTCCCAGCAGTGGAGCACTGGGCCGGACCCCTGCGCTGGCCGGAGAGGCCCTGGCCCCCGTGGGGGTCTCCCTTCCTGTCCCAGGTCTCTGGTCCCTTCTGGTCCCTTTCTAACAGTCCCAGCAGTGGGGCTCTGGGCTGGGGCCCTGCACTGGGTCCGCGGGGGGGCAGCGGGTACTTACGTCGCTGAGCTGGTCCCGGGAACTGCTCCACTGGGAGCTCGTCGCTTCTCGGACACTGTCCTCTTCACTGTTTCTGCTGCCGCCCTTGCCCGGAGGGACCTTCATCTGGAGGACAAGGAAGAGAGTGCGTCAGAGCTGGGCGCCTGCGGGGGGTGGGTGGGGGTGGGAAGGGGGCCAGCCCCTGAAGGGACGTTTGGGACTCTAGGGAATACCTGCCCGGGTGTCCAAGGGCCAGCCGGCTGCTTTAAACATACAAAGAGCCTTGTTCTGGGCTAAGTATATGGGATTCACTCAAGACTAGAATGAAGGGAAAAGGTTGGAAGGAAACACTGGAAAACGACAATGATCTTTCTTTTGCCCCAGAAAGACTTTTTAAGAAGTACAGATTCTTGACGGGAGCACTTAATGCTTAAAAAAAATTACATATATACTGACTACACACTCCAGCCCTTTGTTGGACATTATTGGTTGAGGAATTTCCAGGTGAAAAAACTCCCTGGGACAGTTCAGACGGGCACCTTCCCTTAACACAGAGATGCTTAGGGCACACACTACAACACAGTGTGAATTTGTGCTTTTCTGAGTCAACACACAACTCCCAGAATCTATTCCTATTTGAACGGGAGGACACTGTCCTAGAACATGGCTGAGAACTCCCCAGAAAGTCCCGAGGGCCAGCCCCAAAGTGCCTCCCAAACACCGGGCTGACCCTCGGCCTGCTCCAGACCCTGAAGGCTCATCCTGGCCGGACCTGGCACTGACGTTCTCCCCGCCATATTCACTTCCAACAATAACGATCCTTCTCCATACCATGGCCACACACACAGTTGGTGTAGGATGCCAAGTTCTCCCAGGATTTTATCTGTTCCCCACAGCTGCACTGGGGCTGCTCCAAGGTCTATTTATCTTCCAGCATCCCAGAGAGTCAGAATGGGGGAGAAGCCCCCAGGGGGTCAGAACCTTCTGACTGTACCCCAATAACCAGGGGTCGGCCAGTCTCAGCCTGATGCCCGTTGCCTCTCTGGGCAGCCCCCTCCTGTCAGGCAGTGAGCCGCCCTGGCTCTGGGCACCTGTCTCCCCACCATTCTGAGGGCCTCTGGAGAACCAGGCAGGGATCTGCTTTTCTTGTGTGAAGCTTGTAGGCCTCCAGCCTCATCCTGTGTCCTGCCATCATCTGCCCTTTGCTCCAAGGCCTGTTGGGCCTTCAGATACTTGAAGCCCATGAGCCTTGTGGGTGTATACACCTCCCCTACTTTCTTTTTTAAATTAATTTTATAATTATAAATTTTTTTGACAGTACATATGCATGAGTAATTTTTTTTTATAACATTATCCCTTGTAATCATTTTTCCAAATTATCCCCTCCCTCCCTCCACTCCCTCCCCCCGATGACAGGCAATCCCAAACATTTTACATGTGTTACAGTATGGCCTAGATACAATATATGTGTGTAAATACCATTTTCTTGTTGCACGTTAAGTATTGTATTCCGAAGGTACATGTAACCTGCGTAGATAGACAGTAGTGCTAACAGTTTACATTCACTTCCCAGTGTTTCTTCTCTGGGTGTAGCTACCTCTGTCCATCATTGATCAACTGGAAGTGAGTTGGATCTTCTTTATGTTGAAGATATCCATTTCCATCAGAATACATCCTCATACAGTATTGTTGTTGAAGTGTACAGTGATCTTCTGGTTCTGCTCGTTTCACTCAGCATCAGTTGATGGAAGTCTCTCCAGGCCTCTCTGTATTCCTCCTGCTGGTCATTTCTTACAGAACAATAGTATTTCACCTCCCCTACTTTCAATGGTCTGGACACAGGATGGTTCCAGGTAACGGTCCACTTTCCACCAGTAATCCTGCTTGATTTGGACTCCACGGAACATGGTGCCCCCAAGTCAGGCACTCCCTGGGGCGCTTTTTCCTCCACTTTGTCTTCCTCTCATTAGATTGTAAGCTCCTTGAGGGCAGGGCCCGACTTTCCTATTTATTTTCTTATTCCTGTTTGGCATAGTGCCTGGCACATAGTAGGTATTTAATAAATGTTTACTGACTACTGACTCCAAACCTCAATCTTTAAAATGGGTACTTAATGCTTAAAAAAAAATTACATATATACTGACTACATACTCCCAGCCCAAATCTCTCAAGCAGATGCTTAATAAATGCTTACTGATGGATGATTTATTACCAGCCCCAAACTCGGTAAGGATGTGATTCTTGTTCAGTCATGTTTCAGTCATGTAACTTCACGAGTGGGAGGTTTTCGTGGCAAGGACACTGGAGTGCTGCATTGCCATTTCCTTCTCTAGCTCATTTCCCAGATGCAGAACCTGAGGAGAACAGGGTGAAGTGACTTGCCCAGTGCATAAGCCTCTTTGGCAGGATTGGAATTCGCACCTCCCTAACTTGAGGCCTGTGCTCTAACCACTGCTCCACCTCTAATATTTATTGACTGACTGATTATTCTCTGAGCCACAACCCCAAGAAAAAGTACAACTAACACAGCCATACAAGGCGGGGTCTGAAGCACTGGACAATTGTAATTGTATTGGGCCCTCCCCTTTATTTTAAGGGATGAGGAAGCTCAGGATCTGGAGGTGAGCTCACTGTCAATGCCTCAGAGCAGTCACGCGAGACAGAACCTGAACCCCAAATTTCTCCTATTCCACGCAGTCATTCCGATAGAGCGCGTGCTTCTGGGAGCTGCTCCCCGAGGGCCTCCAGGACTCTCCTGCCATCACTAGTGACGAGATCCTCTCACGCTCTAAAAGCTGAGGGGTCCTTCACCCCCTCTCCATTCTTCTCAATTTAGGGTTCCACGAACTTTAAAAAATGAGAATCTCTTTAACTGTCCTGGTCTCTTTCAGCCACGTTCTATTGCAGAAATGACCTCACAGCTGCCAGAAAGTTAGGAACTCTGCACCCTATCCCCGAATCCGAAGCTCTCCGTGTCCCCCCTTCCCCGGCCAAGAGGCTCCCCCCACTCATAGCAGAGCTCCCCAGCAAGAGCGCGGCTCGTTAATGAGCTGTTTGAGAGAGCCCTCCCTCTAAATTAAAACGGGCACCTTCAGTTAGAGCTGTCCACCCTCTGTCTGCGCTGCTGACACATTTTTCTCCCAGACCCCATCAGAAAGCTGATGGGTAAACCTCCCTCCTTTATCAACCATTCCCTCCCCCCAGTGGCGTCCATGTTCCTCAAGATGGCAGTTCGGGCGACAGCATGCTCCCCCCGCTGTTACGGAAATACCGTCTGTGCCCTGCCAACGTTACCTGCCCCCCTGCCACCCATCACACCGTGAGCTTTGTCTACGCTTTAGAGAACCGCAGCAGGTTAAAACAGTCACACACACACACACACACACACACACACACACACACACACACACACACACACACACACACACACACACTATATTTTAGGCCCTGAGGGGCCGGGGCACTCACAGGCAACACTGTCCTTCTGGGTCACGCAGACTTAGGACTGCCATGCCGGAATGGAGCACTTCCTCCACTCGGGAGGCCGGGATTCGACAACCCTGTTGTTCCCATTTTACAGCTGAGGAAGTGAGTGACAGGGTCACACAGCTAGTCAGTGACTGAGGCTAGACTCGAATTCGGTTTTTCCTGACTCCAAGCCCAGCGTTCTGACCAACGTGCCCCTTGCTGCCTCCAAAGGGAGGAAGGAACCACAGAACTAAGGAGTCCAGGGAGGGATTCCTGGGGCTGAAAGGAAGGGATATAATATAGGACAAGAGGGATGCCAAGGAAGAAGAGAACAGCCACATAGTCACAGTAGCTTCCGCAGCCAGGCTTGGACCCGGCCCTAACATCGTGCCCCGGGAAGCTGGCAAAGGGCAGCCCACGGCTATCAGCACCCGATAGTGTGAGTGCCGGGCCCACAGCCAGGAGGCTCCCCCAGGGTCAGTGACCCCAACCCCAGCTCCAACCTGGGAGTCTAGGGGTGAGCGAACCTTCCACACCAGCTCCGGGTGCTCAGAGCAGCCCCAGGAGTGTCAGCCCCTGGAGATTCCCCAGCAACACCAGTCATCCAGGCGATCGATTCTGGTGCATCTGATGATTTACCCATAGAACCCAGGAGGTCAGGGCTGGCAGGGCCCTTAGAACCCGGGAGGTCGGAGCTGGGAGGGCCCTTAGAACCCGGGAGGTCAGAGCTGGGAGGGCCCTTAGAACCCGGGAGGTCGGAGCTGGGAGGGCCCTTAGAACCCGGGAGGTCGGAGCTGGGAGGGCCCTTAGAACCCGGGAGGTCAGGGCTGGGAGGGCCCTTAGAACCCGGGAGGTCAGGGCTGGGAGGGCCCTTAGAACCCGGGAGGTCGGAGCTGGGAGGGCCCTTAGAACCCGGGAGGTCGGAGCTGGGAGGGCCCTTAGAACCCGGGAGGTCGGAGCTGGGAGGGCCCTTAGAACCCGGGAGGTCGGAGCTGGGAGGGCCCTTAGAACCCGGGAGGTCGGAGCTGGGAGGGCCCTTAGAACCCGGGAGGTCGGAGCTGGGAGGGCCCTTAGAGCCCAGGAGGTCAGGGCTGGGAGGGCCCTTAGAACCCAGGAGGTCAGAGCTGGGAGGGCCCTTAGAACCCGGGAGGTCGGAGCTGGGAGGGCCCTTAGAACCCGGGAGGTCAGGGCTGGGAGGGCCCTTAGAACCCAGGAGGTCAGGGCTGGGAGGGCCCTTAGAACCCGGGAGGTCAGGGCTGGGAGGGCCCTTAGAACCCGGGAGGTCGGAGCTGGGAGGGCCCTTAGAACCCGGGAGGTCGGAGCTGGGAGGGCCCTTAGAACCCGGGAGGTCGGAGCTGGGAGGGCCCTTAGAACCCGGGAGGTCGGAGCTGGGAGGGCCCTTAGAACCCAGGAGGTCGGAGCTGGGAGGGCCCTTAGAACCCGGGAGGTCGGAGCTGGGAGGGCCCTTAGAGCCCAGGAGGTCAGGGCTGGGAGGGCCCTTAGAACCCAGGAGGTCAGAGCTGGGAGGGCCCTTAGAACCCGGGAGGTCGGAGCTGGGAGGGCCCTTAGAACCCGGGAGGTCAGGGCTGGGAGGGCCCTTAGAACCCAGGAGGTCAGGGCTGGGAGGGCCCTTAGAACCCGGGAGGTCGGAGCTGGGAGGGCCCTTAGAACCCGGGAGGTCAGGGCTGGGAGGGACCTTAGAACCCAGGAGGTCAGGGCTGGGAGGGCCCTTAGAACCCAGGAGGTCAGGGCTGGGAGGGCCCTTAGAACCCGGGAGGTCAGGGCTGGGAGGGCCCTTAGAACCCAGGAGGTCAGGGCTGGGAGGGCCCTTAGAACCCAGGAGGTCAGGGCTGGGAGGGCCCTTAGAACCCGGGAGGTCGGAGCTGGGAGGGCCCTTAGAACCCGGGAGGTCAGGGCTGGGAGGGCCCTTAGAACCCAGGAGGTCAGAGCTGGGAGGGCCCTTAGAACCCGGGAGGTCAGGGCTGGGAGGGCCCTTAGAACCCAGGAGGTCAGGGCTGGGAGAGCCCTTAGAACCCGGGAGGTCAGGGCTGGGAGGGCCCTTAGAACAGAGTTGAGAAGGTCTCTAGAACATAAGGTTAGAAGTGGGAAGGGACCTCAGCAAATCCCTAGTCCAGTTCTCAGGAGAAGGAGGCAAAGGCAGAGATTTGGCCTTTTCCCCGCTGCTTGTGGTGTCCCTGCCTCCCCTGGGCCCCCCGGAGCCCGGGACCAGCCGGGACCTCCAGGTAGAGCTCTGCCGGGGCCTGGGCCCCCACACTGCTACAAGTCCAGCTGCTTGCCGTAATTATCCCGAGGAGCCACGTGAGGGGGCTCCATGGAGGCCGAGCAGGTTGGGGATTAGCGAGAGGATCAGGAGCCGGCCTGGACCCCCTGCCTGACAGATCAATTCCCCAGCCTCAGGGTTTCCATGGGAACAGCAGGTTTTCCGCCTCCCTCACGGCCTGGCCCGGCCCTCGCCATCTGGGGAAAGGCCTCCCAGGAGCTGCCCAGGTGTAAAAAACGCTCTCAACACAAAGAGCTCAGGCCAGTGCAGTTGGGGCCCAAGAGCGAGGGAGGGGGGCCGGCCGCCCCGTCCTGGGAGGCCCCTCGTCAGCCTCCAAGGTGAGGCTGCTCCCTAATCCTCCTTCGGTGCCCCGCGCCACAGGCATTTCAACCCACTTTGAGGAGCATTTATTAAGCGCCTTCTGTGGGCCGCGGCGGTGCTGGAGAACAGAGAGGAGAGTCTGCGTGCCTGGTCTGTGTCCCAGGGGAGTCCCGAGAAGGGAATGTGCTCACAGCAGCTCTTCCTGTGGCAGCAAAGAATGGAAAAGGGGGGACGCCCTTCTATTGGGGAACGGCTGGGCAAGCGTGGCACGAGAAGGGGACGGAGCGGCACGTTCTGCGATTGTAGAAAGGCCTGGCACGAACTGGGGCACTAGGGGGCGCAGTGGAGAGAGCACCGGCCTGAAGTCAGGAGGACCCGAGTTCAAATCCAGCCTCAGACACTTAACACGTCCTGGCTGGGTGACCCTGGGCAAGTCACTGAACCCCAGTTGCCTCAGCTAAACAACAACAACAACAACAACAACAAAATTTACTTTTTTCATTTGAAACTGATATTGAGCAAAACAAGCAGAACCAGGAATATTTGAACCCAATGACAGCAAGAGTCTGTGAGGACCAGTTATGGCGGCCGGTTCCTCTCAGTGCCCCCGCACCCCCAGGGACAGAAACCGCGTCTGCGCCCGCAAGAGAACTGCAGGCTGAGGGTAGAGCAGCACGGCCACGCTCACTTCTTTCTGGTTCCCCCCCCCGCCCCCCCCCCACTCCCCGGACTCGGGAAGCCCTTCCCCACGGCGGCCGCACAGGCTGGTGCCTTCCTTGCCCGATGCTCCCAGAGCCTTGTTCTGCCTCCCTCTGCCCGGGCCGGGGACGCCCTTCTTCCTCCGAGGCCCAGCCCTGCCCCGGGAAAGAGGGCGGGGAGCCCCTCTGCCCCCCAGCCCCCCAGCTCTGCTTGTTAGGAAACAGAGTTTGGGGCTCAGAGTAACAAAGATCTGAGTTCAAACCGTGCATATAACCCTGAACAATTGTCTTTCAGCCTCAGTTTCTGCATCTGTGAAATGGGAATGAGATTCCATCTCCCAGGATTACTGTCTGCAAAGTGCTGCGTAAACCTCAGTGCATTAGGGACACGTGAGCCATTGTGATTATTATACTGTCCCACAGGGACAAGGGAGGTCTCCGGGCATCTCCGTGGGACTGGCTTCTGAGGCTCCATTTCCTCAGCTGTAAGATCGGGGGGGGATTTCCGGCTCCCTTCCAGATCCTGTGGGGGGCTTGTTCCGGGATGGGTGGAGCCCCACCCCCCTCCATGCCAGCCGGGGGGAGACAATTAAAACCGCTGAGAGACGGCCTGGCCAAGCCTCACCCCCTCACTCCATCTGGGCTGCGGCCCCAGCCCCACAAGGGAGGATTCTGGGAGAGGAAGGGCAGAAGTGCCCCTGAGCAGCGGGGAGCTATTGGGGGCTCGGAAAGCCTCCCACGGTCTTAGCCTCCATTTACTAGTGAGCACACGCCCGGGGCGGGGGAGACAAAGTCTCTCCTTAAGCTGTTCTGAAAGGTGCCCAGCTCGGCCCTCACCCCCATTACCCCCACACGGGGCGCCTCCTCCAGGGAGGCCCGGGGCTGGCGGCAGCCTCAGCCCGCTCGGTTTGTTCTTTATCTCCAGCACACACAGGAGCCTTCATTTTGCAGGAGATGGGAAGCTCCAGCTGCCGGGGCGGGGCAGGGGTCTCCGGCCCACCTTCCTTAAAGGCCTTAGAGCCACAGCGCCCTTGGTTCCCGCCGCTGGGAAACATTTCTTCCTTCTTTACTTTCTTCCTTGGAGGAGGGGCAGTGGAAGGAGGGGCGGACGCTCTGAAAAGCGTCACTAGCCCTGATTTGAGCTCATGGAAGGACTGAGCCAAAAGATTAACTAGCTCAACCTCCTACCGACAGATAAGGAAACCGAGGCACAGAGAGAGCAAACGGCCCGCGGGATCCGCACTGAGTAGGGAAGCGCAGGGACTGGGAATCACAGGTTATGCTATTTATTTTTATTTATTATTATTTTTTTTGGCTGAGACCATTGGGGTTAAGTGACTTGCCCAGGGTCACACAGCCAGGAAGTGTTAAGTGTCGGAGGTCACATTTGAACTCGGGTCCTCCTGACTTCAGGGCTGGGGCTCTACCCACTGCGCCCCCTAGTGCCCCATTTGCAGTATTTTTTGCAGGAAGGGCCCAATCCCCTCATTTTAAAGAGGAAGAAATGGGGGCAGACAGGCTAAGGCGTCCCCCAAGGCCACCGGAGTCTTCCCTTCCTGAGTCTGGCCTTGTCTCCAGCGTGGCCCTGAGCTCCGGGGGGCAGACAGAACTCAGCATCTACCGCTTCCAGGGTCTGTCCCCCCGGGCCCAGCCTGCGGGTGCCCCGGGCCGGCTGTCCCGGGCGCTGCCTGATTACGCTTAGCCTGGACTCGGGCCCAACTCCTTCCAAACCCCAGGGAGCCGGCCCGGGACACAGAGATTAGGTCACCAGGACAGAATCTTGGGCAAAAAGTCTGGGGGCCGCAGCCAGGATGGGGAGCTGGGACAGCGGGCTAGCTGGGGCGGAGGGTGGGGCAGTGAGCATGATCCGCATTCGCTTCACTCTGGGAAGGTGAGAGAACCAAGGCTGAATCAAAGCCAAGGCCTCGTAGGAAAGAGGCAACCACGTGGCCTAGTGCTCAGTCCTGAACTTGGAGTCAGTAAGAAGAGAATCAAATCCTCCTTCAGGCACTAACTGGGACCACAGACACTCATTTAATCTCAAGGCGCTTCAGTTTCCCCATCTGTAAAATGAACAATAAAGGGAAGAATGAATGGCATGTCAAGGGTAAAGTGCTTTAAAGCATGTAAGGGATAGGTTTTGTTATTTAAATTCTAGTTATGGTTCTTATTTATTATCAAATGCTGGGCTGCATTAATATGTATCATTAGGCAGGAAGGAGAAGGGCGGGAAGGCTAAGTTGGCAAGGCGAAGGTCTGACCTGGCTGCAGGGGTAGGCAGCAGGCGGGGCGAGAACGCACTGGCCAGGTAAAAGGATGCTGTCAGAGGACGGGAAAGGCCTGACTGTGCCGGGCGGAGGCGAGGGGAGGGAGGGGAAGGCCTGCCTGGGGAAGAGAAGACCAGGCCGGGCCGTCACTTCTAAGTCAAGAGGCCCTCGCATCTGCTCATCGCCTCCAGGGGCGCAAGATCCGGGTCGTAAGCTTCTGTTTCCAGAACAAGAGGGCACCTTGCCACCTCGCTGCCTCTGGGAAGACCCAACAAATGTATCTCCTTTGAAAACGTACTCCCTTTAAACCTGAAAACGCCCACGTATCAAAACAAGGCCGAAATGAGCCTAACGCGTTACTGGGAGTTTTCCCCTGGAAATCCAGCCCTTCACCCACTAACAGGATTTATCTATCCCAAGCAGGCCTCGTAATGAGATCAGCCGGGACAGATCTCCGGCTTGTTTGTAGATTTTATACTTGCTCTAACTTGGCAGTCCAGAGACCACGTATTCCCCGGGCTCCTTCTGAAATCACTTCACACGCTGCAATCCGATTTTCTTTGCTTGGCCTCTTGCACAATCTCTTTTTTCTTCTTCCCTGATTCATTTTAGTGAGTTTTAGGGTGGAAGGAAAGAAGCTTGTTGTGAGTGGGGTTTTGTGGATGACGACATGGAGGATCAGAGCACGAGATTCTTTGTCTCCTGCTCACAATAACCAGGTAGGTCAGCGGTACGGGCAGCCGTGGCCCTGGTCAGCGGTACGGGCAGCCGTGGCCCTGGTCAGCGGTACGGGCAGCCGTGGCCCTGGTCAGCGGCACGGGCAGCCGTGGCCCCGGTCAGCGTCTGCTCCCTCACCAAAGCTATGTGCCCCCAACAGTGACCAATTCTGCTTCTTGGCCAAAGGAAGGGCTTGAATGATTGGATTTCTCACTTCCCAGAGCTGCCCCAAGCCCACATGCTAAGATGGAACTCCGACAATGGATGCAGCATGAAGCAACAGATTATGCTGATGGGTTGTTGAAGGTGGAGAACCGCTCGGTTTGAATCTTGCCTTTGCCCTGTGATCGTGGGCAAGTAAGTCATCTAACCTCTTGAGGACTCCATTTTCTTATCCATAAATTGAGACAGTTGGACCAGATAAACTCTAAGTTCCCTTTCAGTTCTGAATCTAAGTTCTATGATGCTATGATAGTCATCTCCTTAAAGACGTGGTAGCTTCCCAACATCTACAGATAAACAAATTTCATCAAAGCATTCAAGTTCCCCTTTCAGCAAGACTGGCTCCAAGGCGACCTTCCCACACTTATTTCTTTCGCCCAGAATTTCTTTTTTTCCTTAGAGGTAATTTTTGGAGTTAAGTGACTTGCTCAAGATCACACAGCTAGTAAGCGTTAAGTGTCTGAGGCCGGATTAGAACTCAGCTCCTCTCGACTTCCAGGATGATGCTCTCTCCACCTCGCCGTCTGGCTGTCCTCCTAGTATTTGTCTATGGTTTTATAAGGCTCCCTGATAGAATATAACAGAATTCTTGTTCTTGTACACCATGATCTGGAAGCATCCTGGTCCCTCTCCTATGGATCTCTGCCGATCCAGCGGTAAGAGGCAGCAAGGAAAAGCCATCTTGGGATGCGTTCTCGTAAGCAGTGGGCCCAGGATTAAGGAAGCGGAAGTCTGGCTGTGCTCCGGCTTGACAATAGCACACCCTGAGTAAAGCACTCAGGGCTGCGGGTGCCATCGGGGGAGCTGGATCGGCAGAGATCCACAGGAGAGGGAGCGGGATGCTGGAGGGGCTTCCAGATCATGGCGAAAAAAAGTACAGGTTACTCCAGTGGTCAAACCAGAAAAGCAGGGACACGAAGGCTGCTTCCAGCCTTGGGCAGGACCGAGAACAAAGAGGACCGAGGCCTCAGGGAAAGCTTCCCAATCATTGCTGTTACTCAAAAGTAGAATGAATGGTCTCCAGAGGGAGCTCCGCAAAGGCCTTTCAAGCAAAGGCTGGATGAGCACTGGTGGGTAATGCTGCTCTTTGCCCAGACAAAGGATGGTCTAAATGGTCTCCGAGGTCTCATTCAACTAGGAGCTGGCAGAGGACACCGCGCGAGCTTCTGTGGGGACAAAGGGGCGGGCTGATCCTGCAAGGAGAATGTGAATTACGTGGCAGTTATTCATAAAATGTTAAAACCGGACAACATGGGCGGACCTTCTCTGAGGAGCCACCGTGTGTGCCAGTGCAGGGGCGCCAACAGCCGGGCGAAACTCTGCCCGAGTCCTTCCTAAAGGTGGAGTTTTCTAGGAGGGGGATGGATTTTTTACTCTTCAGTGTCAGTTCCATTAAATCCATCCAACAGGTATTTATGACATAGTGGACAGAGAGGAAGTCAGGAAGACCTGAATTCAAAGTTTCAGATACTAGCGGTGTGATCCTAGGCATGTAACTTCCCTGGGCCAGGGTTTCCCTATATGTAAAATAGAGAGAATGAGAATACCTATCAAATGAGACCCTAAGCTCAGCATCCGGCACATGGAAAGCACTAAATAACTCTTGTACAACTAATACTGTTATTACCAAGAACCGCCTTATTAGGCCCCTAAATCCCCCAGACGCCTCACTGGGACACAGAGGAGACCCTAGGTTCCTGAAGGCCACAACAGCACAACTCGGGCAGGTCCGCTCAAGCTGGGAAGGCCCTGGTCCCTGTCCCAGTGTTGGCCTGTCTCTGACTGCTGAGGAACAACCTCGCTAGCACGGCCTTTTCACCTGCGGGCCGGCCCTTTGCTGATAGGTCCTACTGGCTTTGACGAGTTCAGTGGCAATGATCGCAGGAACTGGAGTCACAGGATCTTAACTTTGAATCCTGCCTCAGAAACCACTTTGTCATGTGAACAGGGACAAATCACTTGGCTTCCCTGGGCCTCAGTTTCCCCATCTGTAGGATAGGGAGCTTGTGGCCTACAAGGTCCTTTTCTCTTCCAGCTCTATGATCCTATGACAAAAGATCGCCTGGAATTTAAGAAAACTTCAAGGAATCAAGCACATTTTGTGTCAGAGAGCCCTTCTGGTCATCTGGTGGCCCAGCAGAGCAAAGGTTAAGCCCAGAATCAGAAACACCTATGTTCCAATCTGGCCTGGGATCAGCTGTGGGATGCTGGCAGGGCACTCAACCTTTCTTTGACTCAGTTTCCTCAACTACAAAACAAAGTAATAACACAGCCTCAAAGGATTGTTGTGAAGATCAAACGAGATGACCTTTGCAAAACACTGAGAATGACTATTTACCAACATGAGCATCGTCTCTAAAATAGTTCTTTGTGTAAAGCAGGACTACTGATTTGTAAAAGAAAAGATGAAAATTAATATAAAAATGGAAATAAAAAAAAATGAAAAAAGTATTGAATTGAGACAACTCCAACCTGATCTATTTAAACAAATGAAAACTGAAAAATAGATAAAAGGACACTATACTGGAAGATCACCAGTGGCCAATGTAAATCAATCCCCACCAAAGGATCCCAAAACAGTCTCAGAATCATCCCAGCCATCAAATACTTTTCCAAGAGAAGAGAAATGATCATGGAGTGCAACAGATTCAGACCTTTCCCAAATTCAGAACTTTTGCAGCAGAGCCCTGGGTACTGAGCACTGTGGCCTGCTCCAGCTAAAAGTCTCCAGCCGGGCTTCACATAACTACCTGGGCATCTGCTCTTGCCATCTTTGTGCCATTCCTGTGCCCAATCTGAACCGCCATTCTTAATTCCTAGGTCTGGAACTATAATTAAATCAACGCTGAAAAGTGTTTATCTCCTACCTCTGGTAGCCAGAATTATGCACTCAATTGCCTATATCACAACACTATCTGCAGGCCCCTTTATCTGTATTTTCTCTCCTTATCAGAAAATAAACTCGGTGAAGGCAGGAGCTGCCTTCCCCCTTTCTTCTGCTATCTTCAGCACTTAGCTCAGTGCTTAATAAATGACTCTGCATTCATTCATTCCTTTGCATAAACTCCTTATGAAGAACTTGGGACAGTATTATCTCAAGAAACAGAAGAAAGGAAAATGACTTTACAAAATCACTGCAAAGATAAGAGAGAACAATGTCCACAGTCCAGATGGACAGGAGCTATTTAAACCGGGGCAACCTCTAACATACTTTCTTCATCATTCAGGATACTGGAGCTGCCATGTTTTGGCCTCTCACCTCAATTTTGCACAAGGAAGTAGAAATGGAGGTCACAAAAGAAAAGATGGGAGGGACGGCTGCATCAGACCCAGATAAAAAGGGAGGACGCTCTTTGGGGGAAGTGACATAAGTGATGAAGGGCTGGTGCTCCAGGGAGGGGGAGATACCCACCACTTCCCCGGCCCCCCCATCACCATGGGATGTATGACTATCAAAAAACAGACTTCCACACTAACTTCCCCCCTCCATGGGATTTTCATAACAGTATCTATGCAGCTATTCAAGGCTGGTTTGATAGTCTAGGCAGGGAATAGGCTGGCATTCACAAGGACTTCACAACTGACCACATCCTTATGGTCACCTAAATAACTGAAAAAAAAAAAAAAATAGAGGATAAGAGATCCCACTGTGTACTTATTATGTGCTAGCTATAAAGTAGCACTTGGTTTGGTATCGTCACCTTATAAGTCGCTAGGAGAGGGTGGGACTGGCGTCAGAAAAACTTGTGTTTTAATCCTGCCTCAGACCTTGACAAGTTTTCTGGGCCCCGGTTCCCGTATTTGTAAAATGCGGTTAATAACAGCACCCACTCCACAGGTTGTAATGAAGACAAAAACCAAAATGAGTTTAAATCTTAGAATACAAACGCCAACTATTATATATTATATTACATGTTAGATATAATGTGTATTATATATGTAAAATATATGTGTTATATATTATTATATTCCATTCAAAAGAAATAAGATAGGTAAAGGCAAGGATTATGGGGGATAGTATCATCATCATCATTCCTCAAAAGATGAAGCAATAGGTATAAATCTTAACTGAGATGTAAAACGGCGTCATGGAAGGCAGCCAGTGTGGAGATCAAATGGAAGGATGATTCTCCAAAGTGGGGTCCCACATGGACGATAGTGTGTTAACCAGCCCCAGAATGTTGCAGAACCTGTCCAACCATCCAATCAGGAAAAATCAAGTGGAAGAAGAACACCTATCGTTCGGATCGGGGCATGTAGTTGGATGGCAAGGCCACGGAGCAGATTCATTGGTAATAGAAGGAGAATGGATATTACAGGTTGGCCAAAAACCAGAAAGGACCCAAAAAGCCCCAAACAAGCAAACAAAAACCTGACCCAGGAGAGTGGCGGTGAGCTAGGAGGCTCGGGAATCTGTTTGGTGTATGTGACGACCTCGCGTTTCCCTTCGGAACACAGGTTTACCTCTTACCCATCAATAATCTTTGGTTGTACAGCAGGGCGGTGAATTAATGCTAGTTTCTTGGGCTTGGGGTTAACGAAAAGGTAAAAGTTAAGTGACTGGTGGATGTAAGTATAATGTGTTTATTATAAATGAGGCGGTCCGGAAAATGTCACTCATCAGAACAGACTGAAAGACGGACAGATTGTGTCCCAAAAGAAAGGGGTAAGGGACAGGCAGCCAGAGTGTTTGGGGGAGAGCCAGGAAGCTCAGAGCCTTGGAGTGGACCTTCTGAGAGAGGATTTCAAGGGGAAAAAAAGGAGAATAAATGTGACAAGTGCTGCAGGAGGGACTAAGAAAATACTGATGACATAATAGATCAGTAGCAGGAGGGCAGAAGAAACAGGGCGAGAGGACCACGCTCATTGTCACAGATACAAAGATGGGAAAAAACCTTTTCCAAGGAGGGAAATCCACAATTACGTGTGAAAAGCAGAATGTGACTCTTGCCAAGATTCAGCTCAAAAGCCTTTTCTGTCCAGTCCTCGCACCCCCAACTGTTAAGGGCTCCCCTCTGAAATGGCCTTCCATCTAATCTGTACATACGTAGATACTTGTGGTTATTTGTGTGTCATCTCCCCTCCCAGAGGAGCTCCTCAAGTGACTTACTTGGCAAATGTGTTACAGCAGTTCACTATGTCCTTCTCCAGCTCATTTTACAGATGGGGAAACTGAGGCAAACAGGGTCACAGCTCATGAGTCTCTGCAGCCACATTTGAACTGAGGTCTTTCTGACCCAGCGCTCTCCCCTCCCCCGCGCCGATTCCAAATTGGATATCTGTTTGGATGTTCATCTCCCACTGATGGATGGCGACCTTGGCGGGACCTCCCACTGCAGGAGAGGGGTGGTGTGGGGGAAATGCAAACAACCTTTTTCTGGCCATGACCGGTGTCTGAAGGAGGGGCCCTAGGATCCCCCAGCCAGCCGGCCCTCCGTAGTGAAGGCCAAGGTGCTTCTAGGTGACCTTCGGCCAGAACCCTTCCCTCCCTAGGCTTAGTTTCTTCTGCTATAAAATGAAGGGCCGGGATTGGATGGGTGGATGGGTGGGTGGAGAGATGGATGGATGGAGAGACAGATGGACGGGTGGGTGGGTGGAAGAATGAGTGAATGCAGCACTTGCTAAGCCCTTTCTAAGTGGTTCGGGCCAGGTTGAGCCTTGGGATCCTGAGCCCAGCCCTCGGAGGAGACCACTGTCCCTCCCAGTTCTGTATCCCTGACACATGCCCGGTCCGTGCTCCCTCCTCCCGGGGCCCAGACTCCCACAGCAGGCCCTTTTCGCCATGGCGGGCAAGGAGGAGCCGAGACACGAGCCAGACGGCCTCGGCCCCTCACCGGGCCGGTCTATTAGACACATGTCCCCACAGGAGGAGACTAAACCGTTCTTAGCTTGAAGGCTTGTCCCAGAGGTCCCCAGGCCCTGAGATGGGGCTGCCGTCTGGGCTGAAACAAAGCCAACGGCGGCGAGGGTCCGCGGGGGACGCGGCCGCCACAGCCGCATCCATCAGCCAGATGTGCGCACACACGCCGGCCGGGCCCTCTGGAAGCAGGCCCTGCTGGGGGCCAGATGTTTCGGTCTGGGCCAGAAGAGGATCCGCTTGCATCAAGCTAAGAGCGTTCCTTCTGATCTGTCAGAGCCTGTGGTGAGTGAATGGGAGAAGCAGAGCTCGGGTTTGAAATACAAGCTGGCTGTCCGCGGGGGATTCCGGCACCATCTGGTCTCCTCATCAGCTTCCTCCTCCCTCCTCCCCCCACCCCCTTTATGTTTGCAGAGTCAACCAGTCTGAGCAGACCGGGCCGCCGGGACGGGAATGGAGAAAAGGGAAGGGGAAAGGAAGGAGAAGCAGAAGGGGTGGGAGGGAGGAACGGAGAAGTTGGGCTACGAGCCTGCAGGAACAGGCACGCTGCTGAGCCCGGGGCACACGCCAGGCCCAAGGAGCTCCCCCGTCAGACGGGGAGACGCTCCCCCAACAACCGCAACCGGCGACCGGCCGTCCCCCGGCTGAGGGAGGATGGGGGGGGGGGGGCTTTAGAGAAGGTGGTGTTTTCTCTGGGATTGAACTAGGCCGGGCAAGCAGGAGGAGGAGGCAGGGAGCACGTGGTGCGAGGGGAACAGAAGAGACGGTGTCCCTGGGCAGTGCGGTGCCCAGAGCGGAGCAAGGTGCAGGAGAGGAAGGGCGCAGGGAGTTGAAAGGGAGAGCCAGAAGGCAGCTTCGGACCGCCTAACAGGACGTCTCCTCTGTCACTTTCCTCCTATTTTTAAAGAGCTCCAAAGCCCTTAAGGGCAAGTAAGAGAGGAGGCAGAAAAAATGAGAAAAGCAAAGAGGTGTACAAGAGAGTCACAGCCCGGAAAAGGAAGGGAAAACCGACAGAAGAAAACGACTTCTTAAAAACCACCACCGACCAAGTGCAAAAAAAATCCCCTGAAGAAAACACCGCCTTCAAAAGTAGAAGGAACCAAAGGAAAAAGATGCAAAAGCTAACTGAGGAAAACCACGCATTAACCAGCAGAATGGACAAAGGGAAGCGAAGGACTCAGACAGCTAGAACCGGTCAAACGCGCTAGAAAGGAGGAAAAAACGGAGGGAAACGACAACCACCTCACTGGAAAAGCAGCCAGATTGTCCCCAGCCGCGTCCTTCCTGACCCCGGGTCTGCCTCACAACCACCGCTCCCCCAGACACCGGCATCGCACGCGGGGCGCGGAGCCGCAGGCGAGACCCCGGGCGCACGGGACTCCCCGAACGGCACAATGCGGCACCGCCGCCGGCGCTTGTGTGGGCCCCGGCCTCTGACGGGCTCCCGCCGGACCGTGGGAGTGGTGGGAGCAGGATTTATTCACTAGCAGGAAGTGATTCTGCCTCTTATGAAGACTTTATGTTTCCGAAGTGGGGGGGAGGGGGGTCACAAGTGGCCCGGCCTGTGCACAAGACACGAGTTCAAACCTGACCCAGGCCCTTACTCCATTACCTATAGAAGGGGAGACTCCCCCCCCCCCCCCCCCGAGGCTGCTGTGAAGCTTGGATGGTAACGCTTGTAGAGCACTCAGCGGAGCGCCTGGCACACAGTAGGCCCTCTGGTCACCACTGCTGGAGCTTTGCCAAGGCATTTTCCTGTGTCCTGGCATTCGATCTTTATGAGCTTCCTGAGGGGGGCTAGGTACGATAGTAGCCCCTTTTACAGATGAGTAAACTGATCTGCCCGTTGTCATGAAGGCCTTTCTGCTTCCTGGTTCTTATACGTGGAAATGCGATTTCCCTTGATAGAATGTAAGCTCCTTGAGGGAAGGGGCTACCTGAGTTTTTTGGTTTTTTTAATCCTTTCTTTTTTACTTATTTTGTTTATTGTTTATTGATTTTACTTATTTTTAAAATTTGTTTTTCTCTCCCCAGACGATGGGGCAACGAGCTGACCTTAGAGCAGGAACGTCTGCCTGCCTCTGGCCCCACACAGCGGTCAGAACCTCTCGGTGCAGACGACAGGGTCCTCCCGAAATCCCAGGACCGGGCCCAGGCCCAGGCACGCCAACAGGAGGCAACGACAGACGTGACCTGCAGACCCAAGCCGCGCTCAGTCACGGACCACGCTCCGGGTCCCGCAGTGGCGTAGCAGACCCCACCCCGAGCTCGCACGCAGTGCCCACCGTCCCGTGAGCACGAGCGCCTGCCGGGTGACCCAGAGCCCGCCTGGCCCGCTCAGACCCGCTCAGACTCTCCGCTGGCTCAGGAGGGGCTGTCCGGGAAGGCGTTCTCTGCACCCCCGGGGGCAGAATGAATAGAGTCAGAGTCGCACACTTACCCTGGATGGGGGCGGCGGCAGAGGGACAAAAAGGACCAGCGGAGCAGGCCTTTGGTCCCTGGCACAGACCCTGCAGCCCAGCACTGGCCCCCACACCCAGGGGACGTTTCCTCCCCAGCAATACAATGGCCTTTGTTTCCCCAGATGATCTCTCCCCTCCTCAGACCCCATAGGAAGAAGCAGGTGATCCCAGGGGTGGCCCAAGCCCCGCTTTGGGCTTCAGCTGGAACGAGCTGGGCTTTGGACGGGGCCGACGTCCAGGGGACGGGGAGGAGAGCCCGATCCCCCTGCCGTCCTGTCCTATCAGGGACCCCCGACCCCGGCCCCCACTGGGAGGGAGGGAGAGCGCCACGTCTATGGGTTCTGCCCCCCCCCCAGGGCTCAGCACTGTATACCCAGGCTGGCTGCTGCCACTCCATCCAGGACTCCTCCCTTCCCCCACCAGCCCCAGCCCCATTTCCTTCTGGACTGAGTCAGGCGGCAAACTCGGGCGGTTTGATGAGGATGCTGAATTTTTCATTACAATCTTCCTCCTGAGGTTTGCGTTTAATAATTTGTACGGTATGAAGTTTCACATGGGGGGAACGGCGCCCCGCCCAGCCTCTCCTGGCGAGGCTTCTGCGCTAATCGTGTGAGCCCAGGGCTAAAGGAGTGGATTTAGGGCATAATTAAAGCTCTACACTCTAATAGTGCCATGTGAAAAGCCCAATTTTATGTTCAAGAAGAAAATGTCACATTTGTGAAATCCCATTTCCCCAAGAACAGGCTTTCCAACAGCCCTCAAACCAGCCTCTTTGTTCCTGCTGAAGGAGGAAATGAGCAAGAAAAACCAGGCGGAGGCAGGCCTGGGAGGCCCTGCCCTGCCCGGGGGCCCCCTCCGTCAGCAGAGCCCCTCTCCCGCCGGGCCCCCTCACCCAGTCCTGCCAGAGGCCGAGGGCCCGCAGCCATAGCCGGACGGCTCATGCCTGCAGCTGCCCCCGCAGCCTGACCGTCAGCGAGCATAACAAAGAGCGGGCGTGCACTAAACGCGCCAGGGACCCAGAATGTCCCCATCCATCAGCAGTCAGCGAGAAGCACATTTGGGAAGCACCCACTACGTGCCAGCTCTGTGCCAAGCGCTTTAGAAATATCATCCAGCCGGTTCCTCACAGCAGGAGGCGCTATTTTGACCCCCTTTTACTGATGAGAAAGCCGAGGCCGACTTGTCCGGGGGCATGCGGCTAGGGGGAGTCTGAAGCTGGGCTCCGCCCAGTGTGACCCTCGCTGTCTCTATCAAACGAGTATTTATTAAGTGCTTATGGCAAAGTAGGCCCTGGGGGCGCTGGCATGGAGAATGGGATGCGTGCCCAGGATCCTGGTTCAGACCCGGCCCCCCAAAGACCACTCGTCTGAGCCGGGCAAAGCCCAAAGCAAGAGGGCGGGGGAGGCACCCTGTTGGCTGGGGACGCGGGGAGCCCGGGAAGGAACGAGAGGGGCTATGAGGAGAAATGGCCCAACTGGCGGGGGGGAGGGGGGGAGGCTCTGGGACCCTGGGACCGGAAGGAGATGTCAGTCAGGACATCCGGACTGAGACCTCCATCAGGAGGCCGGATTGGGAGCGAAAGCCGGCCCAGGCCCTTTAACTGGAGGTCTGGACGTGCGCCGGGAACCCTGACGATGCTAGGGGGCCAAGGGCGAACGAGGGAGGCGACGGGGCAGCGAGGGCCCGGGCCCCCCACGTCGGGCTCCTTGCTCTGGCGGAGCAGGGCTGGAAGGGGCAGTAACAGAATCGTCATTTAGAGCTAGAAGGGAGCGGAGAGGAACCAACGGTCAGAGACGGCTCACGGGGGGCAGGGCCCCAGCTCTCCGAGGGAGAACGGCTTCACTGACCGAGGGCCGCAGAGCCGAGCGAGGGCAGCATCAGAGCTCCAAGGCACAGCTCCCGAAAAAGCCACCAGGCCGAGCAGCTGGCCCTTAGAGAGGAGGGACGGAGGCAGAGAATCAGAGACAGAGAGATCAACAGAGACACAGAGACAGAGAGAAAGGGGCAGAGACGGAGACACAGATTTACAGGGAGATGAGAGCGACAGAGGGAGAGAGAAAAAGAAACAGGGACACAGAGACAGGCAAAGAGAGAAATACACACAGATGGAAAGACAGACACAGAGAGGAAAGAGAGAAAGAAGGCAGAAACAGAGACAAAGAGACAGCATGAGGAAGCCTGGCCCCAGCAGAACCCGAACCCCTTATCCGACAAGGGAGGAGCCTGCTCTCAGTAAAGTGACCAACCTCACACAACAACAGGTAGGAAAGCCAGGATCTGAACTCGGGCCCTCCGCCTCAAAATCAGGACGTTCTGGCCGGCGCGTTTCTGCCTTGTCTATTTCCCCCTTGTTTGGGGGACATTTGATGCCGTTCCGTCACTTCTGGCTTTTCAGGACCCCTGGGCCCACTCCGCCCATGAAGTTCTCTCGGAGGTACGGGGCGCTTGGCATTGCCTTCTCCAGAGCATTAAGGCTAACAGGGCTAAGGCTCAGTCCACGGCTACTAAGCGTCTTGAGGCAGCATCTGAACTCGGGCCTCCGGGACCGCAGGCCGCCTCCCACACATGCAGGGAATCTTGTCG
The DNA here is from genome assembly GCF_048593235.1 of Sminthopsis crassicaudata. Taxonomy (NCBI): domain Eukaryota; kingdom Metazoa; phylum Chordata; class Mammalia; order Dasyuromorphia; family Dasyuridae; genus Sminthopsis; species Sminthopsis crassicaudata. The sequence continues at coordinate 45,383,974 of NC_133617.1, read as the reverse complement.
GCCCCTTCCCACTCTAAAACCTGGCGACCCGAGGATTCCCGGAACCAGTCCTGGTAACAAATCCCCCTGTGGGCCGAGCACCTTCCTGGGGGCGCCTTCCGGGGGCACAGAGGGCAAACGTAGGAATCTGAGCAGGCGGGACACGGGCTCCGCTGGGCACACGGCCACGGCCTTCGGGGAGAAATGGAGGCCATTCCGCAATGGCAAAGGGCCCCTGCAGGATGGACCCCGGCTTGGAAAGCCACAGGCTGCCCTTCTGTGTCCTCCTGCCCTTTTCTCAGTCTCCGTGAGCATTTCCCAATTGTATTTGAAAACTGCCCCCCAAAGGGCCGGGGTCTGCACGCTGGCCCAACTTTCCCAAACGGGGTCCTCCCCACGGACGGGGAGGAGCAGCCAAGCCTGCGGCTCATTAGGAAGTTCTCCTGACATCCGGCCTTTATCGGCCTCTCTGTAATTGCCCCAGCTCCCAGGCAGGCCGGCCACAGCGCCCAGGCCGGGATCAGGCTGGGCCCCTTCCGGTCCTCAGCCCCGCATGCCCGGCCCCGGCAGCAGGAGCCCCTGACCTCGGTCCTTAGTGGCAGCCGGGCACGGGGCCGGGCAATGGGCCTGCCAGGCCGGGGCCGGCGGAAGAACTCTGCCAGACGCTCCCGAGGCGCTCCGGGCTTCTTTTATTGAATCGTACCCACACGGGAGGTGAGATGGCCGCGGATGCCGCAAGAACACGCGGTCACCGAGAACCAGACCCGGTCCGCGCGGGCAAAGCTGGGGGCCGGGGAGGAGCTCCGGGGCCCGGAAAGCCACGCCGACGGGGGTAACGGCGGCAGCTCCTCCCAGGGCCCACGGGGCACCAACAGCCCGCGGACAGCGGCTTCTTTCTGGGCGAGCACCCTCGTGTCCCGCTGCCAGCCCCATCGGTCCCCGGGAGGCCCCAGGTCCCCCGGCACACTCGTCAGGGAGACGGACGGGCCTTCCAAGCCGAGCCGTGGGCCCGGCACCCCCCGGGGGGCAGCCCTCCCCCGCAGCGGCCCCCGGGACTGGGGCAGTGACAGGAGGCCTCTGGTTCTGGCCCCAGGACTCTCTGGTGGAATGGTCCCTGGATCCAGGGAGAGGTCCCGGGGGAGTGAGGGGGCGCCAGCTGTCACAGAGGCCCCTGGCCGGGCATTGGGGGGCCCTGTTCAGCACCCCTCTTCTCCAGACCCGACCCCGCTCACACACAGACTCTCGGAGACTTAGTTATTCCTCCTCCTGCTCTTCTCACAGCCAGACGCACCGGGGAGTCCGCCTCCTGCCAACTGGAACGCGGGGTCTGGCCTCCAGCCTTGTCCTGACTGCCGCCCCTCCCTCCCCTCGGACGCCCGGCAGCCGCAGCCCCTCCTCCTGCAGGAGCTTCCCAGGCCCCCTGAGCCCCCCGCCTGTGCTCCCTCTCCCGCGGGGGCTCCGAGCCACGCTCCCTCCTCGTCGCCCACGGCTCGGGCTGGAGGACGGCCCCCCGGGCCCCAGGAGTCACCGAGTCCCACCGTCTCCCACCGCAGACCCCCGCCTCAACAAGCTCCCGCGGCTCCCGACTCCCTGGAGAAGGACCGGGAGCCTCCCGGCCCAGGCCTGGGCCCACCACGGCCCCTCTGCGGCCCCTCCAGCAGCCTCCGACTCCCAGCCTTTGCACACGTATCCCGGACTGGGGGACGTGCTCCGGAGGTTCCCCTCCCGCTCCTCAAACCCGATTCCTCAGGAACTGCCTGAAAAAGGGCTTTTCTTAAAAAAGGGCTTCCGCTCCCCAGCCCTCCCAGCCCCGCACCTCCGTTCCCGGGTGCCGTCCACGCTCCGTTTGCGCATCCGCATAAATACCCGACGGAAACTAACCCCGCAGGCCCGACAGAGCGCTGGGTATACAGTAGGCGCTCCGTAAATTCTTTCTGAATGAGGTAAGTGGGAGCTCTGAGAAATCCTGCCCGCCGAACAGGTGGGACCGACCTCGTACAGGGATCTGGGAAACCCAGGCGCGCCCTCGGTGCCCTCGGTGCCCGGCACCAACACCCAGGAGGCTCTCCTGCTCTGGCCAGCGCTGGACTTGGCCCCCTGTGGGGCCCCCTCAGTGCCTGGGGAGGCGGGAGCCCCATCCTGAGGTCCCAGGAGAGGCTGGGACGGCCCCCCCCGCCCTCCCCGCCCTCCCCGCCCTGCGGCCGTGGCAGCTCGGACCCAGGCCCTCCGCACGCTCCCTTCTGGCCCAGACCGGGGCCCCCCACAGCCGAGGTCACCCTCGGCTCCCAGTCTCGGACCTCAGCGGGCCCCGGACACGTCCGACCGCCAGAGCTGCCGCACCCCGGGCCCGGGCCCCGGCACAGCGTGGTCCCCCCCGACTGTCAGCACACGGTAGGGGCTCGATAAGCGGCAGCGCTCCCGGGCCGGGGACAGAGCAGCCGGAGGAGCGGTCCGAGACGGGGCTGGGGGGAGGGGGAGCGGCGCCGGCGCACCTCTGGGAGCCAGGTGACTGATGCTCCCGCACCGGCAGGGTTGCCTGCTAGAGGTAAACTGTCATCCAGCCCCCGCGCCTGCGTCGACTGTGGAAGATGCTAGAAGCGGCAGGAACGACGGTGGTAGAGTCAGAAGCTGTATTTATTTATCTGAGGGAATGAGAAGCCCCCCCTCCCCAGCTGCTTCCAGACCGGGAGGGGGGGACAGCGGGGGGGGGGGGGGGGGGGGGGGAGGGAGGAGGGTGAGGAGGGGCAACCCAGCCCAGGCCCGCTTCCCAGGCTCCCGGCACACGGTCAGTTCAGTTCTCCCCCACTAAGTGGCACCAGCACTCCACCAGCCGGCAGCCGGGCCTCCGGACGCGCAAGTCCTGAACTGCTGGGCCTGGCGAGGAGCCGGCTCCGGCCTACCCGGCCCGACTCTCCCAGGAACCCCCGAGGGGCGCCTCCAAGCGCCCCAGCATCTCTCCCAAGGGGCGCGCTTCCGAAGCCCCCCGGACCCAGAAGGAGGACAGGGACCCAGAGACACAGCTTGAGAGACGTGCAGAGACAGAGAGAGACATAGAGAGATGTACAGAGACAGAGAGAGACATGCAGAGACACAGAGAGACATAGAGAGATGTACAGAGACACAGAGAGACATGCAGAGACACAGAGACAGAGATGTACAGAGACAGAGAGAGACATGCAGAGACACAGATGTACAGAGACAGAGAGAGACATGCAGAGACACAGAGACAGAGATGTACAGAGACACAGAGAGACATGCAGAGACAGAGACAGAGAGAGACATGCAGAGACACAGAGACAGAGATGTACAGAGACAGAGAGACATGCAGAGACACAGAGACAGAGATGTACAGAGACAGAGAGAGACATGCAGAGACACAGAGACAGAGATGTACAGAGACACAGAGAGACATGCAGAGACACAGAGACAGTCCACAGCAGAGAAGCACAAGCCTATCAATAAGCGGACGGCTCCTGCTCAGAAGACCTGGGTTCGAGTGCTGCCTCTGGGCTTCCTGCCCAAGCCAATGGCTCCCTACGCCTGGGTCTCAGCTCCCCCCTCCTCAAAAGCGGAGGCGCGGGAGTTCCTGGAGCTGTTATCCTATGGAGGCGACGACGACGGCACAGATGGGGGAACTTCGCGCAGGCGTCAGAGCCGGGGGAAGGTGCTCAGTCTGAGCTTTCCATTTTACAGATGAGCAGACTGAGGCCGAGCTATTTTGCCTCAGACTCGCACGGTGAGCCCCGCCCCCACCAGGAGCCGGGCAGCCTGAGCGACAGGCAGCTGTGCAGGGACTGGGCGACGAGCCCCAGGGAGCCAGGCCCAAGCTCCCCGGGCTCCTGCCTCTCATCCCACAGCCCCGCCCCCGCTTACCCCGCGTCCAGTGTCCGGCAGCCTCTCCCCGTCCCGGGGAACCTCCCCGCGCTCCCAGCTGTCGGCCTGGGGTCATCAGCCCCCCACACCCAGGGACTGGCCTGCCTTTACTCCGGCCGGGCAGCGGCCCTGCCCCCACCAGCACGGCAGCCAGTCCCGCTGGCTCTGGGGGCGCAGGGCGGCCGTCGGGCTCGAGTCTGGTCTCGGACGCCCGTAGCCGTGTGGCCCGGGGCAGGTCGCTTCGCCTCAGTTTCCTCGTCTGTAAAGTGGGGCTGACGGCGCCTCTCTCCCGGGGATGTATGAGGGCTAAGTGAGTTATATACATAACACGGCCATTCGTGGAACAAGCATCTACTCGCGGCTCGCTGTGTCCTAGCAGCGGGAGTCCTCGGCAGCCTCCCCTCTAACGGGGGAACCGCAGCCCCGAGCGCAGCCCCGGGCGCCAGGTGCCCAGGCGCCCTTCACCGGTGACCACAGAAGGGGCTGGAAGAGGGCCAGAGGGCGTGTGCAGGGCCTGGAGACGCCGTGACGCTGACTGAGGAAGCCCCTTAACTTAAGGGAATAAATGGGGGGGTCATGCATTTCTTATGGACGTCACAAGAAGGCCCCAAATTCTCCATGGGGGGTCATCAATCAATAAGCATGTGCTTGGTGCCGTCTATCAGAGTCCAGAGACCTTGGGCCCCCCTTTCTCCCTACTGGTCTATCTGGGCGGGGCCTCCGTGGTGGGGGGCTTCTGGTCAGGGGCCACTCCCGGGCCCCGGGGCTCAGTCGGGGCTGGCCCCGGGACTTTGTGTCCCCTGAAAAGTCCTGCTAGAGCCGGCCCGGCCTCCCAGGAGCAGCCCAGGCCACGGAGCCCGAGCCCTGGAGGCCAACAACAGCCAGGGGCCTTCCTGCCATGGGAAGCATGCCGAAGGGCAGCAGCTACACCGTGATCTCCCTCCTCCTCCACCCTCCTAAGGTTTCACCGAGACTGTCGGGCCTTGCCTCGTATTGGGCTTGTGGGCCACCAGAACCCCCAGATCTTTTCCTCCTGCCTAGTCATTCACTTGGCCCAAAGACCCAGGCAGCTTGGAGTCCCCCCTGGGACTTCCTCAGGGAGATAGAAGCTTTCCCCCATAACTCATGACATGTAAACTCCTCTGTTTGAATTAAAGCTACTAATGCGATTATGCACTATAATGGGGCATCTTCCCATTCTTCCTCCAGAAGATAACTTTCTCAGGGAAGCCCCCTGCCCCCGCCCCCTGCTTCGAGAACCCTTGGAAGACTTCTCTTAAAGGGACCCCGCCCCGGCCCGGAGGCCGGCTCCCGCAGATGCTGTTTGGGGCGCCCCAGGGAGGCGAGGGAGGGGCCGGTCTGAGGTGGGGAGCACTTCCTACTGGGGAAGGCTGGCCAGTAAAAGAGCGCTTGTTGTGGATATTACCCATGAGACAGCGGGCATTTAGACGGGCAGGGAGGTCTGCAAAGCACCTGACTGTTGGTGGTCTCGACCGATCCTCAAACCTGCGCTGGGAGGAAGTATACTGGGACACAGGAGAAGAAACCGAGTCTCGGGAGGCTAAATGACCTGCTTGGGATCCCGGAGAAGGCGACCTCCGGGTTCACATCTGCAGGGCCGGACAGGGTCCTGCGCCCGAGGCCTTCCAACTCTCACCTATAAGCAAGGGGGGGGCGCCAGTCGTACCTGCGGCTGCAGCCCCGCCCTGGCCAGTGGCCGGGAGGCCCCAAACCCCGAGCCGGTGCTCTGCGCCCCCCCACTGGCTGTCTCCTGGGCCCGAGGCACTCAAAGGCCACTAACTCTGGGCCGGGAGTCGGGGGCCCCAAGTTCAAATGTAGCCTCGACACCCACTGGCTGGGCGATCCTGGGTAAGGCGCAAACGCTGCCTGCCTCAGTTTCCTCAACTGTAAAATGGGGTGACAATAACGCCCCCCAACCAAATAAGATAACGTGCATCGTAGGAACTGAACCTTAACATACGGGGGGCGGGGCTCGTAGCCCCGATCTCCAGGCCTCCCGGACACATCCGCAGGTGTCGGCCCGAGGTGAACAAGAGTCCACACCGGGACCGCTAAGACACGTAGGCACTTAAACCAGTCACAGCTGTTAAGCAGTGACTATGTGCCAGGCCCTGGGCTAAGCACTGCGAAAAGGAGAAGGGGGCTGCAGCCTTCTGGGGGGCTATGGACAGCCAGCAAAGCTTTTCCTGACCCTACAAAGACCCCACATGCTCTCATCTCGGTGCTGGCTGGGTCCCAACCAGGACCCCTCTGAGTGAGGGGCCAGGGCTTCCCTTCTCTGTAAAAGGAGGACCCAGACCCCCATGAGGAGCCAGATGTATCAGCACTAATTAGGCACCTCCTGTGTACCAGGGACACGAAGATAAGCGTCCTGCTCTAGAACCCCGAGCCCCTGGGCAAGGACACTGCTGGAAGCCGCCAGAGGCCTGGAGCCAGCGCCCTCCCCCGCCCAGAACAAGCCGGCTGCAGCCTGGGCTGTGGCCAGCAGAGGGCGCCAAGGGCCTGCAGACCGGCCACCCAGAGCTGCGGGGAGGGGCCCCTGCTCCAGGCAGGCACAGGTGCGGCCTCCCCGCCCCCACCCACATCCTTTCCCCAGGCTTGGGCCCCCAGGCTCCAGGGGCAGTCCCCTCAGGGGGCATCCGGCCCAGCTCTGGGGGAGGGGCTGGCCAGTCCAAGGTCAGAGGGGCGGTAGTTAGCAGGACTGGAACCCAGCTCCTCAGCACTTGCACTCGCTGCCCCCGGGCACCCCGGGAGGTCTATGGGGCCCTTAGATGTGGGGTGCAGAAACAGAGGGGAGGGGAGGGGGAAGGAGACTGGGGGGAGGGGCGTCCTGTTTGGTGTGCCCATCCCCCTCCCCTTTCCCTCTGGCACCCTGGGCCCCGGCGCCCTCCTGCAGCCTGGGCCCGCCCCAAAGAGAGAGCTGCGAGGAGGGCCCAGCGGGGGCACTTACACGGGGGAGGGGCAGCGCCCACCTCCGGGCCCCCCCCCATCTCTCAGCCGAGGAGATGACACCGTGAGGGCTTCAGCACGAGCGCCCCTCCCCCCGCCCCCCTCCGGGCACAGGCCCTCCCCCCTCCGCTTTTTCTTTCCACCAGAGGAAGGCCCACGTGGGGCTGGGTGACTGCACCCCAGGTCACTCGGGCGATCCATGGCAAAGCCGGAGCCGCCTTCCTGGTCCCTCGGAGCTGCCCCCGCGCTCACAGCGGGCCCTTCTCTCCGGCCCCCTCCGCACTTTCTGTGGTAACTCTTTCCCGATGACATCTTAGTCTGGGTCAGGCCGGGATGAGGCCGGGGTCGCGGGCCCGTCACCAACCCCTCTGAGCAGCCCCTCCGAGGCCTTCCCAGCCGTCCCGGGGTGTGGGGGCCGAGCTTCCTCAGCCGGCGCTGACCCCAAGGGCCCCGCAGAGCGCGCCCGACCCCCGGACCGGACCCCTCCCGCTGCCGCCTGCCTGGAGCAGCTTCCGAGCCCCTGGGAATGAAGGACACGGACAGTTTTACAGACACGGCCCCCGAGTCAGGGGTAACCTCCCTCCGCTCTGTGCCCTCAGTTCCAAATCTGGCCCCGCCGGATCTTGGAGCCACTCAGAAGGAGTCTTCCGATGGCGTCTCCGGTCTCCCTGTAGAAGGGGAGGAGAGAAAGGAAACCTTGCTCCGGGCTACGGCCCTTCTGACCCCCTTGATTCTGGCCCGGCCCGGCCGCCCTGCGCAGGCTCCGGCCTTGGTCCCGAGCCAGGGATGCACACACACGTTTTGGGCACGTGCTCCTTGAGTGGGTGGGCACATGCCCCCCATTCACCCTCAGGCCTCTGACCCGCCCCCCACGCCGCCCCAGCCCCAGCCGGGCCTTAAGAGAGCAGGCCTGAAAACAAGTAACTTTTGTTTCCCCCACAAGGAACTCCTCACTGACCTAGTCGCCGAGGGAGGAACTGGGTTATGGGACAGAACAGCAGCTGCGTCCTTGGGCAACATCTGGAGCCGCCCGGCCATTGGGGTCTGGCCCGAGAGCAGTCCCAGGCCCCCGTCAGAGGGAGAACGGAGGCCGAAGCCCCCTGATCCCCGCTCCACCAAGGATGGCCTGAAGGGCGGGGACCCGGGCCCAGGAGCCCAGAGCCTCTCCCGGCTGACCTTCCGAAGCCACGGTCGGGGAGCTCAGCCCCGGCGGGGCAGGTGGGGTGGGCAGGGGAGGATCAGCTTCCCCAGCCCGGGAAGGCTGGGGCCCCGCTGGGGCCTGAGCCCGAGGGACACTGCTGGCCTGGGAATGAGGGCGATCTCATTTCCAGCCTTTGAGAAGAGGAGGCAGGTAAGGGTTCGAAAACAGAAACCTCGCCCCCTGGGTATTATTCTGGGCACCGGGACAGGACTACCAAGTCATGCTTAATCCCTGGCACTGAACCGGGGCCAAACGCCTCAGGAGAGGAAGGAGAGGAAAGTAAACACGGCTTGCGGGTTCCTGCCTCGCCAGGGCTGGAGGACGGGGAGAAGCTGCAGGAACGGGTTCGGCAGGAAACCGTCCCGGATTCCCAGCAGCAGTCCTAAGGCTCCATTACAACCCCGAGGAGGAGAGGCATGGTCCAGGTTAGACCCGGGAAGGGGAAGGCCTGCTCAGGCTAGACCACAGTATGAAGGGGTCTCGGTGCAGGCACCATGGGTGCAAGGCCAGGCTGGACCTTGGTGGGAGGAGGGAGCAGAAGGTGGCAAGTGGCCCTCAAGTCAGAGCTTAGGAGGCAAGGGTTCAGATTAGACCACCCTGCCAAGGTGGGCTAGCTCTAACCAAGAGAAAGAGCTGGACCCCTGCTAAAGGGAAGATGAAAAACAGATGGGGGGAAGGGCAGTACAAGCAATGCCTTTTTATGCTTAAGGCACTTCCTACTTCCCAAGAAAACTTGGTGTAGCGTCCAAAGAGTTTAAATAAGTCTACTCCACTGGCGCCCAAAACCCCCAAACCGATATTTGACTATAAAAAGACAGACATCGGGTCTCCCCTAAGTCTGGGTGAAATACCAACCAGTCGGGCAACCAGATTTCCTGGGCCACAGCACCCCGCCCTCCGGGCTCTGCCCTAAAATAGGACTGGGGGGGAAGCCCGAGACCACCTAGCCCAGCGGCATTTGTATTCACTCATTCATTCAATGAAATGATCGATTCAGCACACATTAAACACCACGACAACTACAACTACCATCGCCACCATCACAGCCAAAGGGAAGTCTCCTCTGCCCACTCGGCAGGAAGAGACACAGGAGCCTCCGGGGAGCTCCGGAGAGAGCTTAGTTCTGAGAGGGAGAGCGTTCCAGGCATGGGGCACAGCCCGGGCAAAGGAGCAGAGAAGAGATGCAGTGGTCTATGTGGGTAAGGGTGAGAAGCTAGTCTGGTGAGAAAGGAGCAGGGAGGGGAATGAGGATGTACATGACGCCTACTGTGTGCTGGGCTCCCCGCTAAGTACATTTTATTAGGAGTAGCTCATTTAATATTCATTTGTTTATTAATGATTAATTTAATATTCAAACTTAGCACAGTACTTGTTTGACCCTCAGATTCCTGAAGTAGGTGCTGTTATTATCCCCATTTTGCAGGTTAAGAAATGGATGAATGAGTCTGAAAAGAGTGGAAGGCTAGATTTTTCACTCATGTCTTCCTGATTCTGCCCTGCAGATCCCTTGTAGCTTCTGGTTCTATAATGTTTTATATGCAACACCCCCCAAAGGGGGCAGCTATGTGATACAATGTCTGGAGCTCTGGAGTCTGAACTTAGACATTGACACTGGGAGACCCTGAGCAAGTCACATAACCCTGACTGCCTTGTCAAAAGAGCCCAGAAAGGAAGGCTGGGCCAAACGTTGGCTCTAAATGCCCCCAAAGAAGTGTTGATGTTCTGTCTGGGGCAGATGGGAGCCATGGCAGCTGCCTGAGCAGGGGAGTGCCCCGATGACCAGTCTGGCCGCTGCGAGGACCCGGGAGAGGAAAGGCAGGGAGCAGGCGAGACAAGAACAGATCAGAGCCTGGGCCGTCGGGCTGAGGAGACGCTGAGCAGCGGCAGGGCCGAGGAAGCTCGGAGCTCTGGCTCACACCTAGCACCTGCCCACGCGGGTCACCTAGAGCCGGACGCTGGCACCGAACCGGAAGGGAATCCCTGACTGGGAGAGCGCGCTGGTCCGGGTCCCGCCTCCTGACCAGCCGGCCCTGCCCGGCTCACGCACCAATGAATGTGACAGATCTGTTCTCGGTCCCGAGGACCGAGGCAGGAGCCGTCCCCCGGTCATTTATTCCAGGCCGGACAAACAGCAGCAGTGACCGCGGGTCTGTGGACGGCCTGTCTCCCCAGGGCCGCTCCCGGTCTCTCTGCCGGGGCCTCTGGATCAGGCTCCGTGGGTTTCCCTGCACGTGGCCAGGCGGGCACCGCGTGCGTGGCTGCTCGTGGGGGATGCGCGGGGACTATTTATAGCTCAGACAAGGTATTAAAAACAAGTTTTTCCAGTCCCCAGGGAGCCTCCTCTTGAAACCTGCTGTTCCACAGCCTGTCCCCGAGGCGCTGGAGAGGACCCCAGGGCCTGGATTCGGGGCGCCATCCCGCCTCCCCGCGGCTCTCTGCTCACCTAGAACAGCGACAGCATGTCAAGGACGGCGGTAACAACGACACGGTGGCCGGGCCAGCGAGCAGAGGGCTGCTCGGCCTCAGACTCCCTGCGAGCGGGGCTGATGTCACCCCGGGGCCAGCCACGGCTTCTGACTCACCCCCGGTAAAATGTGGGGCTCAGACCCAGGCTCCTTGCCAGCTGACCTCCCCCCCAGGCTGGTCGATGGAAACACAGCCGGTTTCAAGCCTCAGTTTCCCCATCTGGCTGAGATCTGTGTCTCCCACTAAGCCGGCCCCAGAAGCCTTCTGGGCAGAAGGGCTGGCTGATAAAGGGCCAGCACCCTACCTCACCCCCCCCCCCCGCCATGGCCCAGGAAGCTCTGACCCATTCCCACGACCAGGAGGCTGAGCTGGCTCTCAGGGAAACAGGGAGAAGGCGCCCAGCAGCCTTGCCAGAGTCCAGATGGGGCCCCCTAGTGTCCCACCCAGGGATCCACCTTCAGAGCCCCGAGACGGGGTCCCCCAGTGTCTCCCATTCTTTCCCAGCCCAGGGAGGACGCCTGCCCACCTGAGTAGAGAGCTGGAAGGGGATCTTCTTCTTCACTCGCTCCTTGCCCCGCTCGGCCTCGCGTTCCGAGTTCCCCGGATCCCGGGGGCCGTGGCCGTTCTCACTGGGCTCGGTGGAGGGGCAGTTCTCAGATTCTCGGGCCCTCTTGCTGGCCGGCCGTTCCCACTTTTCCTTCCGTTCCTGGGGCTTCAGGGCCATGTCCTTCTGCAGGGGAAGAGAGAAAAAGGCAGGGGCGCATGAGTGTGATGGGACACTTCTGAAATGCTCCCTGCTGCACCCCAAAACCTTCTCAATGGGCTCTCGATTCTCCCCAAGTACTGGAAGACAAAGCCGGGTCCAGGAGAGAGGCTGCCCGCTCTCAGCCTTCTCTTTAGCTGCACTGCAGCAAGGTTGGCAAAGCATTCCTGCGTTTGGTCTTTACAACACCCTGGGGGTCATGGTGCGGAGGGCAGAGCCTCGGACAGCCTGCCCGCCTCACTTTCCAGTTGTGAAAGGGGATAACAACACCTACTTCATAAGACCATCACCAAGATCAAGAGATCCCGTAAAATCCCGGAACACAGTAGACCCTTAACAAATAAAAACCTGTTCTCTCCTTCCCCCACCCCAGAGAATTATTCCCGTTTTACAGATTAGGAAACGTCCAGGTAACAAGACACGACAGCACCTTACAAAAGAACTGGGTGTATTGGAAAGAACCCAAAATTGGCCATGCGACCCGGAGTTCAAGTCCTGACCCTGCTACCGTTTGTGTAATCTTGGGCAAATGACTTAAGCAGGCACCAGGACACACACGGAACCGGCTCCTTGTCCCAGGCCACTCGGGACAGGAATAATTCACCAAGATGATGGCGACCGGCAGTGCAGACAGTTCATGTGCAACTCCCAAGGGCCACGGACAAAACAGATGCGTCAAACTGGGCTTAAAGGACATAAACTTAAATAAAAGGTGTCCCAAAAGTCTTAATGTGGCTGCGGGGAGCCGAACCAAGACTTCTGGGACAAAATAAAGCCGGTCAGAGAACTTGTCTTAATGTGCTGTTCTTTCCTGGTCAACTCCTCTTCCTCAGATGGGAATAAAAGGATCATAAAATTGTCATGTGACCCTAATCAAGCCATAAGCTTCAAGTTCCCCCTCAGTCTGTTCTCTAAGGTCCCTCCTAGTTCTAACCTAGGACAGGGATGCTTCGATTCTCATCTTGGAATCCTCAGTACCTGGTGTGGAGTCTGGTATACAAGAGGTGCTTAATAAGTCCTTCTTGAGTGACCGCATTTATGTGTGTGCACACAAGAGCACGTGCATGTATACACTTTACCTCCCAACCTCCAAAGAAACTAGCTGAAAGCAGAGGCTGTTTGGTCTGTGAATCCCAGGTCCTAGAACACAATATGCACTTCATAAATGTGCCAACTGAATAACCACCACGATGGAGAACTGCTGACTGATCTGGAGCGGAGGTGCTCCTATCTATGATCTTGTGTGCTCAAATGTACTCACATTGTACTGTGATTAGCACCGGCATACAGTGAGTGCTACATAAATGCTTATTAGCTTCCTTTTCTCCCTCCCCCCTGAAATGAAGAGTGAAGAACAGACACTGACACCAACTCCACAGGATGTGAGCTCCTCAGGGATGATCGCCCCCAGCCTCCCCCTCCCCCCCCACAGGGAGTGTGCCAGTGTGTCTGTGTCTGTTCCCCCCCCATCCCCTGGGGCCCTAAGACCAGCACAGGCCTGCTTGGCTCCCCTTCCTGCCCTCTCTTCTCCAACTGCCCCTCAGGAACATCCACAGCTGGCCCAAGACCAAGCAGGAAACCCATGAACAAGGGGGGCCTGGTTCGCTGGGTGTAGCGGACCCTGGTGCCCTCCATGCCCGCAGCCACTGACCGTCCCGTTGCAGCTGCCACGGGATGTGACCACGGAGCAGAGAAGGGGCCTCTCAGCCCGTCTGTGATTTCTGAACCCTGACCTGTCCGGTCACTTCCTCCCCCGCGCCCTTCCCTGTATTGTGCCCCCCCCCCCCCCAATGCTCCAAATACTCCCTGGGTCTTTCTGCCACCTGCACCAGGGACAGAGGGAGGAGCCCAGAGCGAGACCTAAGCTGCTGGGGAGGAGCTGCAGGTGTGTCACTGTGACCCTAGGCTCCAGTGCCACTCTCGGGATCTGGAAGAACACAGAGCTCATCAACAGCCCCTGGTTAATAAAACGGAAGCAGGCCAGGCTATTCTGTCCAAAGTGCGGGAGCGGCTCTAAGAGTGCCAGCTCTTAAAGTAATCCTAGGAAAAGGACAACAGGGGAAAATATCGATGGCTAAAAAATCCCAGAGACAAGGAGACTCCACAAGCCCAGAGAGCCGCAGTTCAGGCCCGAGGACCAAGCCTCCCTGGGGCAGGACCCTTGGAAATCCCCCTCCTTGGAAGGTCGTCTGAGAGTGGCTGAGAAGACAGGAAGCTGGGCTGAGGATTCTCTCCAAGTCCATACAAGCTTCTCCCAGAGAGCCGCCGGCAGAGCCCGGACCTAGCAAAGAGCTAGGGGCTACGGCTCCCCACAATCTTGGGGTCCTCTACCCCAAAGAGAACCCCACCCGCAGGACGACCCAAGCTGCAGTGGCCTCTATAGGGAGCACAGTACAGACAGAGGCAGAAGAACCGGGGTCAACCTCTGGGGTTTATAACCCCAGGCGAGCCATTTACCTTCCCCTCACATCAGTTTCCTAATCTATAAAATGGGAACACCTTATTATAGATGTCTTCCAGCTCTCATCCTACAACCCCCTGATTGTGTTCAAGTGCCATTGCTGCTATAACTAGTACAGACTCCTCTAAGCTTTCTCTCTAGAATGGGAATAAATTTTGTATTAAAGCTTTTTTATTTTTAAAACATATGCATGAGCTCTTTTCGTAGTGGCCAGAAACTGGAAGTTGAATGGATGTCCATCAGTTGGAGAATGGTTGGGTAAATTATGGTATATGAAGGTTATGGAATATTATTGCTCTGTAAGAAATGACCAGCAGGAGGAATACAGAGAGGCCTGGAGAGACTTACATCAACTGTTGCTGAGTGAAATGAGCAGAACCAGAAGATCACTGTACACTTCAACAACAATACTGTACGAGGATGTATTCTGATGGAAGTGGAAATCTTCAACATAAAGAAGATCCAACTCACTTCCAGCTGATCAATGATGGACAGAAACAACTACACCCAGAGAAGAAACACTGGGAAGCGAATGTAAATTGTTAGCACTACTGTCTGTCTGCCCAGGTCACTTATACCTTCGGAATCTAATACTTAACATGCAACAAGAAAATGGTATTTACACACATATATTGTACCTAGACTATATTGTAACACATGTAAAATGTATGGGATTACCTGTCATCGGGGGAGGGAATGGAGGGAGGGAGGGATAATTTGGAAAAATGAATACAAGGGATAATATTATAAAAAAAACTTACTCATGCATATATACTGTCAAAAAATGTATAATTATAAAATTAATAAAATTTAAAAAAAATAAAAAAAAATAAAAAAAACTAAAACATATGCATGGATAATTTTCGACATTCACCCTTGCAAAATCTGGTATTTAAAAATTTTCCCCTCCCTTCTCCCCACCTCTTCCCCTAGATGGTAATTCATTATATGTTAAACATGTGCAATTCTTCCATATGTATTTCCACAATAATCTCACTGCACAAGAAAAACCAGAACAAAAAGGGAAAAAAATGAGAAAAAATGCAAGCGAACAACAATAAAAGAGGTGAAAATTCTTCACATTCAGTCTCCACAGTCCTATCCCTGAGTGCAGATGGCTCTCTCTATCCCAAGATCATTGAAACTGGCCTCAATCATCTCATTGGTGAGGAGGGCCACGACCAGCAGAATTGATCATCATATAGTATTGTTGTTGAAGTATACAATGATCTCCTGGTTCTGCTCGTTTCCCTCAGCATCAGTTCACGGAAGTCTCTCCAGGCCTTTCTGCAATCCTCTTGCTGGTCGTTTCTTACAGAACAACAATATTCCATAACATTCATATACCACAATCTATCCAGCCATTCTCAGCTGACGGACATCCTAGAACAGGAACGATAATGCCCAATCCCCGTCCCGCCTCATGGAAGAGTTGGGCGTGAGCAAAGCCATTTGGGGGCTGCAGAAAGTAACAGGTGTGTGCCCTGTGGCCTAGATGAATGAGCAGATGGCAGAATGGAGGCTTCTCCCTTGGGATTCCTGGCCCCTAGCTCAGTGCCTGGTATACAGTAGGTACTTCAGTAAATGCTTGTTGAATGACTTATTTCTGGTGGCAGAGGTGCTAGCTCTGTTCCTTACTAATTCAGTTGCTTTAAGAAAGTCACTTAAGTTCTAAGTCAATCTTTCAATAAAATAAGGAAACAAAAAGAAGCAAGAGATGCTTTGTCGTTAAGGAGATCACAATGCAATGGGGAGACAAAAGAAAGAAGACTTGGACTTGATAACATATAAATTTCCTTTGAGCAAGGTCTAAAACAGGAATTCCTTTGGAAAATGGACAGCTTTTGAGGGAAAGAAGTCGGGAATTTAGTAAATAACTCTTATTATTCTGCTTAGATATGCCAGAGAGTAACAATGTTACTGAAAAACCTTCATGGGTTGGACAGATAAAGGACAGGAGCATTCATGCTACAAGCAGGTCCACACAAGGAGTCCTGTGTCATCCCAATAAAGCCCACTTCATATTGAGCCGAAGGAGGGGGAAAAACCAAAACAGCAACAGCCCACCCTCCAGGCTGAGCTAATTGATTTCTGCAAGAACCAGAGCTCAGAACTGATTCCCAATCGATGAGGTTATGCGATTCTTGGTGTAGCCTCGGAGAAACCCTTCCCAGGCGTGCTCTGAAGGCTTGAATTCTGTTTATACCAACGGCTTTCTGGGAATAAGGATTCTCAGGACCGGTCTCAATCAAATCTAAAACAAGAAATAAGCTGGAGGCTGATTACACCATGAGGACATTTCTTTCCAAAAAAGCTCCTCTGAGAAATAGATGGGGATTGCCGAGAAGTAAGGATGGAGAGTCGCACTTACTGGCCAGGCTGGTACACATTTAACCACTTTATGAGGTATTATGTGCCCCTTAATAAAGCTGTCTTATCTGTGTTTATAATGGTGTTATTAGCATGGAAAATACTAGAATTTATTATATGGCATATAGTATACGCAGTATATATAGCATACACTATAAATACTATGTATTATATACTACATATAGTAAGCACAAATATACTATGTATAATATATAAATACTACATATATATACTAAATAAATGTAAATACAATATATTCACTATAGTATATATTCTCTCTCTATATTATATATAATTATAATATAATATAAATAACATATATACTATATATATACACACTATGTATAAAGTATGTGTTAAGTATATTTTACACATTTATGGATAGATAGAGATACACACCCACCCACACACAATATAAAGAATGGAGCCTCACTGAAAGGTAAGGGAACTTAAAGAGGTTGGAAATCCCTAGATTTCCTAGGGAATTCCTAGGTCTAGACCCTAAGTGGATTGTTTAGAGGCTTGTTTCTACTGCTGGGGGTGGGGGTGGAGTTTATTCAATTATTTCTTCTTCTAACAGGATTCTTAGTGAAGAAATCCCTTTGACAAAAGCAGATCAACAGGGATTCTACAACAAGCCACAGAGAGTGGTCTATCCCGAGTAGATTTATTCAGAATCAGCCTATGAATGTACAGTCAGAGGAGGAGAATTTAGACAGAAATCTTCCCAAATCAGCCTTCTATTCACCCTACCAAGCTGTTTCCGAGGTTCTATTATTATTTTAAGTTTCTCAGAGCCCACTAACTCTTACTTTACACACTGTTCTGACTAGCCAGAGGGCTCTGATCACTTCACAATCAGAAGGGAGGAGGGGCAGGACCGCTTTGGCTGGGAATCCTGAGGGCCCCTGGCCAGGTTGCTAGCTGAGTAATCCCTTTAGAAGGGGCTGGGGAAGTGGGTGTCAGTCACTCTCACTTCCCCTAAGTGGGGGTGAGGCACCAGCCCCAGATTCCTGTAAGTAAGAGCTGCAAGTTGTCTGGTGGCGCAGCCTCCAGGCTGCCTAGATCTCATTTCTGGATGCAGGCTCTGCTCAGAGGCATTTGCTCTGGGTCAAGAGCGGGATCCTAACGCCCAACCTGGGGCCTTACCGCTCGGCCAGGGTTAGCCAACAACGACCCTCCCGGGGCGGCTGGGACGGCCTGGATCCCTCCCTGGAATCACCCACTGAAAGGCCTGACTGGTTCTCCGGATGAAAGCAGCCCCATGACAACCCCCGGGCCCACTCTGGGCTCCCGAGCTCTAAGTGGATCTCAGGGCCCCGGAGGAGCAGACTGGGCTGGGGCAGCCCGCCTCAGCCAGTGCTAAGGAGAGAATGACCCCCGGGGCCCACAGCCCCGTGGACAAGCACAAGCCGGACCCCTCGCCCAGGCCTGGTTCCCAGACCGCAGAAGCTCAGCCTGGCAGCCCATTCTGTGATATGCGCATCTTATGTGGTCCCTGGAGCTGCCTCAGAGCCTGCCCCCAAACCAAGACCTTCATCCTGCTGTCCGACAGCACAGAGGATGGTTTGAGGACACAGGCAGTGAGGTGCGGTGGCTACTGCCAAGCCTTCTCACACCTAGGCTTCCATCTTGCTCTTCCGCTTCCCCTGGCCTCAGTTCTCCCACATATAACACCAAGGGGGAGAGATTTGAACCACATGGCCCTTAGGTGCCCTTCTGCTCTAGACCTATAAACCTAAGCTCCAAAGTCAGAGAGAATCTGAATCAGAGGCAACCATTTATTTTAGGTATTTTAGAGAGGCTGGTCACACAGTAGTTAAGCATGAAGCGTCTGAGACCAGATTTCAGCTCAGACACTCCAGGGCCAGTGCTCTTCCCGCTCTGCCATCTGCCATCATCTGCCTGCCCCAGTCGATCATTTCTTGAGCACCTACTGTGTGCCAGACACGAGACAAGCCCTGGATCAGCCTACATCCTCATGGGCTAACCTGCAGGGTCTGGTCCGAGGTCAGGTCCTGAAACTCATCAGCCCACCTTCTGTGAAGGGGGCTCATTCAATTATGAACCCCGTGATCCACACCCTCATGAGTAATACAGTAAATTGTTCCAACTCAGGCTGCAGCCAGGCTGCATCCTCAGCCAATCCCCAGTAACTTTGTTAGTAGCATCCCTCTCCATGGCAACAGGGGTGAGGTGGGGGGCGTGGGTGCCTTCTGAAAGAACAGACATAATCACAGAATTGCAGAGCAAGAGATCTCAACAGCCGTCTTCTCTATTTCTGCCCATTTGGCCTAAGAAGTCACCCCTTGGGCTCTGGGAAAGCCTCGCCTCTCATCCCCAGCAGGGCGGAAGCCATTAGCCTTCCCCACGTTCTGTGCTGCTGTGGGAGAGCTCTAATTATCTTCTCCCTGTGCTACCTCTACCCACTTCCGGCTTCCAAATTCTGCCCCTGGGGCAAAGTGGAAAAGTTTAATCCCCCTTACCTCCTATAAAACTCTCCTCCTCAAGCTAAACAATCTCTAAATTCATTCAGTTCTCAACAGCTGAATTTGAACCCAGGTCTCCCACAGCGATTCCCACATACCTTCTACTACCATACTCTGAAACCAGGCCCTGTTTGACTTGCTATGGTTCCATTACAAAATTCTAATACGGCTGAGATGTTAGCCATTTTTTCAGCCAAAGCAAAGACAGAAGAATTAATTAACGTGTTCAATGAGAGAATCCAAAAATATTTTAAATGTATAGAAAATTTTTAAAGGGCTAGAAGGATGGGATAAGTCAAATAAGCTGAAAGGTACCAGGCCATACCCGAGGGCCAAAGTCAGCTTCACATCCACATGTGGGCACTGTGCTGGAAAAGCTACTGGCCCGTGAGCAAGATCTGGGTGCAAAACTCCGTGTTACTGAAACACACATCACATGCACATTATGTCATATATCACACATATATACACATATGAAACATACATGTATGTATTAATTTTATATATAAAACACGTTCTTTAATGTCTCTGAGGGAAAATGAGGATAAAAAAATCTTGAAATACCCGCTCCTTGAGACTAAAAAACAAGGTAACGTACTAAGATGCTCCTCCATTTGAGTCCCTGGTGACTGAGGTGGCTCAGTTTTCCTCATCTATAAAACTGGGACCCCCCTGCCTGCTTCATGGGGCAGAAGGGAAGCTGCTCCTGCCCCCTGCCACTCCTGGGAAGGCTCCTGGCCTGGTGGCAGTGAACCTTCCCAAGCTGCACATCCAACAATAACAGGAATGATCTATAAAGACTCCCAGTCAACGTCCTCTTTCATAAACAGATTTGTTTAGCCATAAATTTCGGGCTGCCTAGAGCCCAGTCTGAGGCTGTGAAAGCCCATGCTGTAGTTCCCCATTGATTGTAGATGTTAATCTTGCAAGACTCTAGTTTCCGGCTCCGGTGATTTATAAGCTGAATTAATGACAGCTTGTTTTAAATAGTCCAGACTTGGTCTGGGGCTTTCCCACAATATTTGGGTAGCCCCAGGGAAAAGGGACAGGTTGGGGAGCCCAGGTCAGAGGGCAGAGGGCAGAGGGCAGAGGCGGCTCAGACTGAACCCTGGGGAGCCCAGGATTTAGAGTGACAAAGGCCAGGCCCTTCAAATCCTACCTGGGCCACTTACTATCAGGTGTGGCCTTGTCTACACCCTAACAGGGAGCAGAGCAGCAATCTTTCCCAGTTTCAGTTTCATCACCCTAGCACACCCATGGGGCGTTTTCCCCAAGGCTACGAGGATTCCTTCCTCACTTCCCCATTCTCAGAAGCTGTTGGGACTGGCCTGGGCCCTGTCCAAATACCACCCCCCTTTCTGAGATTACCATATACTTCTAGAATGTACCCCGTTATTCTACCTTCTCTTCTCCATTAGAAGGTGAGCTTCTCGAAAACGGACATTATTTTGTTTTTCTTCATATGCTGGGAAATACAGTAAGTGCTTCATAAATGAGAGTTGACCCTTAATGATCCCTCTATCCCAAACCATTTTGTATTTCCCCTCAAGGTTA
Source organism: Sminthopsis crassicaudata (assembly GCF_048593235.1). Classification (NCBI taxonomy): domain Eukaryota; kingdom Metazoa; phylum Chordata; class Mammalia; order Dasyuromorphia; family Dasyuridae; genus Sminthopsis; species Sminthopsis crassicaudata. The sequence continues at coordinate 45,363,848 of NC_133617.1, read as the reverse complement.
GAGCCCTTGTGACACCTCCCCCCAAGTGTCCAGCACACAGCAGGTGCTCCATAAATGTATCTGGGTCAGATTTAAACTGAGAGGTTATGGAGATGGTATGACGGTTTCTTATGACTCAAAGGAGACAATTTCTATAAATGCCAGCTTTATCCATGGGGAATCGCCATTTCTCTCTTCCCACGGTACAGAATTCAGGGAAATCATCGACCTATGCCCTGATCACCTGGAAACCCAACTGTCAGCAAGGCAGACCCGGATCTCCCTTCCTCTAACAGGAGTTCTAGTCTCCTAAGCCAAAGAGCTCATTTTACAGGCAGGAAGAGAAAAAGCCAAAGGGGAAAGAGCCTGTGGGTCTTGGGCATAATGTGGCCTTCAGGCAAGCCGTGGAGAGCAAGACTGGGGCCACTGGAACTCCTTTTGAGTCATTCAAGTCTTTTCTCATCCTCTCAGCCAGAAAGGCCCTCTCTGATCCAGAGCACTGTTTGAGCCTCTTAATACATCCTCATATGCCCCTTACCCTGCTCCCCCACCCACTCACCAAGACAAGGATGCCTGAAATCCCCTGGCACTACCCCCTCCAGGTGCCCAACGCAGAGAAAGGGCAAGAGAGATTAAGTGAACCCCCCCCCCCAAATACACTGAGACTTTGCTTCAAAACCTGTGGACTTTAAAACTTCCTGAGACTTTAGTTTCTTCCTCTGTAAATGCAAAGAATTGGAAGTTGGCTGGATCCCTAACTCAAGCCCCCTAGGCTTGACTCCCATCTCCACCATTCACAATCTGGCTGAGCTCAGGGTCAGGAAAGCTGGGAGACCAGCCTCGATGGCTGTGCGTCCTTTCTAGCTTTGGATGAGGGACCCTCAAGGATGGGGGTGGGGGTGGGGTGTTTTCAGGGCTGAACTCGAGACTTCAGTGAGAGGATTCAAGCCACTTCCAATGATCCTTTGAGGAAGAGAGCCACCTGCACCAGAGAGAGGGCTGGGGCCCCAGTGTGGCCACAACCCGGCATCTTCACTCTTTCTGTTGGTCGCTTGCATTTGTTTTTGAGATGTATGCATATATTGGGTTTAACACATAGGGACTACCTGCCATCTAGAAGAGGGGATGAGGGAAGGGGTGGCAAATTTGGGACTCAAGGTTTTGCAAGGGTCAATGTTGAAAAATTACCTGTGCATGTTTTGAAAATAAAATGCTTCAATAGAAAAAAAAAAAAAATTAAAGACTTTCCCACAAAAACAAAAAAGCCTTAGTGTTCCTTCCCTTATGACACAAAATAAGCGACTTGGATCCTTTCCTATTTGGGATAGAGTCAAACTGGGTTCTAATCTGTGAAAAGGACTTAGCTGGCCTGAGGTCCTTGCCCCAGCCCCCTCCTTCTTATTCCACTTTGCCTTGGGCCACAGCCCTGACCCCGATCTCCTCCCCCAAGGCCCCTGAGCCCGCAAGGTTCCCAGTGCCAGGGGGCCCTCCCAGGTGCCACAGCCACCGGCTGGGCCCAGGCCTGGCACCTCCAGTTTTCCACAGCCTCCTCCCAGGTTACAATTAGAGGCTCCCAGGATTGTGGAGGTACCAGGTTCCCTCTCCTACCCTTAGTTGAGCCCCATTTGGAGCCTCGTGCCCAGGTCTGGATGCCACAGGAGAGACACTGATCAGCCGGGAGGGCGCCCAAACACTGGTCCGTGCCAGGGAAAGCAGGCTTGCTGCAGGTAGGGTGGAGACCCCAAGGGCTGTCTGTCTTCAGCTACCTGACAGGCTGCCATGTAAAATGCAGAGAGAGAAAGCAATTCCCAGGCCACCGGAAGACCCGTCTGGTTCTGTTTGGTTCCAGAGGGCAGGACAAGAACAAAGCCCAAGATCTGCAGGGACAAACTCAGCTTTGATTTCAAGGGTACTTCCCCACTCACAGAGCCCCAAGAATGATGGGGGCTGTCTGGAGGGTTCTCCCCCAAGGGCAGGCCAGAGTTCATTGGGTTTTGCGTGAAGAATTCTGGGGGAGAGGGGCTTCTCAGGTCCCTTCTAGGAACGTGGGATTTTGGAAGCAGGGCAGGGAGATGGAAGACTGGGCAAGAGAGGGATCTGAGGCCTTTTGGGAGACTCCTTAGGGGCTGTGGGCTAGCCAGGCGGGGGCAGAAAGCCCGACAAAATCAGCAGCAGTTACCGCTCCCCTCCCCAAGTAGGGGCTGCCGCCCCCACTGCTGAGACTCCTAATTGGGACCCGAGTCTCCAGCTTCCTTGGAGCATTAGCAGCTCTGGCCGTCCCTAGAAGATCACGTCCACTTTCAGAGTCCATCGGTCAGCGGCCAGGCGCCCGCCATAGGCTCGGCCGCCCGCGGACGGCAATTACGGCCGGGACTGGGAGAAGTGGAGGGTCTGCGCTGCTTGTGGGGACCTAGGTCCTCCCAGGATCTGGCCTGGAACGTCGGAAACCACGGAGCACAAGGATGTTTATTTGGAGAGCCGCAGGCAAGATGGCTCAGTGGGGGGCGAAGCAGCCGTCCCACTGTGCATGTGTATGTATGCAGACCTCCAGTCTGGGCCCCCTCCTTCTGCCCCCTGGAAAGCCGCGTCTTTCAACGGAATCATCACGTCCCCCCTCATCATCATTATCCAGCGTGTACCGAGCACTTAGTGGTTCACAAAGTCCTCACTGACCCTCACAACCCGCCCAGGACGGAGCGCCAGTCTTATCCCTTTGCACAGACGAGGGAGGGAGGAGCGGCCAAGGGAGGAGCCAGGCTCACACAGAAGTAAAGCGACCCAGGAGCGGCCGCCCACTCTGATCCCCCCCCCCCATTTCCTTGGCAAAGAAATGGAGGGAGGGGCATCTCCTTGGGCAGATGAGGAGGTTGTGACAAAGGGCGGAGTGGCCTGCTCAGGATCACGTGCCAGTAAGTGCCGAGGGCAGCCCCGGCATCCAGCCGCAGGTCCCCCCCACATCCGGGCTCCCCATGCCAGCGCTCTGGCCCCGAGCCCTCGCTGCCAGGATTAGGCTGCACACCGACTCTCTGGCTGCGGCCTCTAGGCCCCCAGGGCATCAGGCGGCCGGCCCACACAAGAAAGCAGGACATGAGCCCGGGCTCGCCAGGTGTGGGCCCTGTGGCCCAGCAGGTCCCAGCGGCCCCCCCCCCCCTGCACCACTCGGGGCCTTGTGACCTCCGGACAGGATCCAGAAGCCTCGGGTCTACCCAAAAACCGCAAGCGGTTTTTCAAGGCCACACAAGGAAATCGGGCAGCGCTGGGCCTGGGCTCAAGCAGCCCGCTCCCAGTCCCCGAGTCTGGAAAGCCAGAGGGAGATTCCCCCCTGGGGGTGGGGGGGAGGGCTCCGAGCAAACCATGGGCTGTGGCTTCTGGGCAGGCCTGACTGGAGGAGGAGGAGGAGATGGAGGCAAGGGGATGGGGAAGAACAGCAGAAGCCCGGGAGGGACTGCAAGTCTCCTGGTCTGGGACTCCTCTGCTGGGGGGGGGGGGAAGGGGGGGCCCTGGCCAAGGGGGCTGCGAGCGGTGTTGCCTTTGGCACTGACCACATGCGCGGCGCAGGGCCCGGGCCTGGGACCCGAGACCCGAGACCAGGCCTGGCCAGGTGCCAGTCCCGGACAATGGGGCGCCAGGGCTCCCTGGGCCAGGCCGCCTCTCGGCGTGCCCGGACAATCCCGTGTCTGTCACGGCCACCCGGGCCTGAAGGGAGCCTTTGTGCCGGGGGCCGGTCATGAGGCGGATAGTCAGAGAGAAGCACAAATAGGTCAGGGCAGAGAGGGAGGGCCCGGCGGCCCCCCGGCCCCCGTGACACAAGAAGCAGGGGCAGGAGTAAGACGTCCTTGTTCACTGAGTGCACCCGAGCACACCTTGAAGCTCTTGGCTCCATCCACACTCCCCTGGGCAGTCGTGGGATGGGGGGGGGGGGCATATCGCAGAGGAACCACCTGGTCCTTGCCCCAAGTTAGTCCCTGTGGACCAAGGTTAGATCCAGACTGCCATTTATCTCCCACAAGACGATGAGAGCAAATCCTGAGCCTCTCAACTCCTGCTGAGGCTGCTCCTCCTCCAAAGGCCAAGATGCTCTAGGATCTCCTGGTGAGATGGGCCGGGAGGAGACCGAAGCGGAGAAATCTCGAAGCAGAATTTGAACCCAGGTCCCTGTGCTGTGCCCCCTCCACTCTCTGTCCACCTCCCTCACTGGGAGAACCATCCTGTGCTCCCGATTCCCAACCTCGCTGCGTCTGTGTCACCAGGACGTCTGCGTCCTGACCCGCTCCCTGAGCACAAGTTTGGTTTTTCTCTGGGTCCCCAGTGTAAGGTTCACAGGCTCCTGCATTTATAGTTGGAAGGGCCCGAGACCCAAGATGGCGTGGCTAGTAGATAGAGACAGGACTTGAACCCAGGACCTTTGACCCCAGAGACCAACAAGAACGTGCTTCCCAACAAGCATCCAGCTCCTCCAGTCTTAGTTTAAGAATTCCTCCTCCTTGAATAATCAATAAACATTAAATACCTACTGTGTGCTGAGCAACTGTGCATTAAGACTACAAAGCCAGCCCTCCCTGAAAGGACTCACAGATGAGCCCGAAGGCCCCTCCTCCTGTGCTTGCACAGTCCCGCTATCTCGGCGGGAGCCACCATCCAGGCCCTCATTCGGTCCACGGTGACCAAGCAGAGCGATTCCTCCTGGACCAATCAAAGCCCCCGATGCTGATGGTTATGCCCAGGAGGAAGGGGAGAATGTCCTGGGGGAACCAGAGTGGGGGGGGGGGTAGGGGGCTACAGGCTGCTCAGGTCTCCTCCCAAGGGCGGAGGGGATTCGACAAAAGCTTCTTCTCCAAAATCACCTCCAGCAAAGGGAGACGGGCGGAGATCAGCCTTGAGGCAGAACCAGGGAATTGGGCGCCCAGTGCAACAGTGGCCCAGAGGGATTGGGCCCGGGCCACTTGTCTTTCCCAGAAATGCTGTGCCGCGTGGGAGGTGTCAGCTTCTAGTGGACGGAGATTCAGGCCTGGAGTCAGGAAGAGCTGGACCCTGCCTCCCATACAGAGGTCCCGAGGGACCCCCCCATCTATAATCCTATTAAGCAGCCACTGAACATAAGGCCCCAGGGACCAGAGATTGGGAAAAAAATAAAGTAAAACCTTCCCTGCTCTCAAAGAGCTTATGGTCTGCTGGAAGAGATCCAAATGAACACAAATATTTGTTGGGTGCCATAATGGCACCATGGCACGGCCTAACACAGATGCAAATCCTCCTCCTGGTACTCCCCAGAAAGTTTAATGAGAATGGTAACTAAGGAGGAGGAGGAACACTACTAGCACTACAGGGAGAGATGAGGGCCAAATAGACAAAGGAGAAAAACCGCTTTGCAATCTTTAAGGGACATGAAAAACCCATGGTCAGTATTGTGACTGTTATTCTGCCTTCAGCCAGCGAGGGCCTTCCCTCCCGGAGGCTTCCCCGGGGAGAGAACTCAGAGAGCCGCCTCCAAGAGGCCCTTCCGGCCTCCCAATGTGACCTGCCAACAGGACCCCCCAATGGGACCCCCCACTGCGCCTCGGTGCAGGCTGCCGGCTTGGGCTTCCTCAGCCCCGAAGCAAGGAGGAGCCCAGGCGCCCGAAGAGGGAGAGGGGAGAGACTGCAGCCTGTGATCTTCGCCCAGTCCCCTTCCAGTTGTCAGCACCTGTCATTTGGAGCTAACAGCACAACTACCACCTGCAATCCCAGCCCGGTTCCCAGCTCCTTGAGCCCTGCTCCTTCTGGCCCAAGCCCCGGGGCTGGACAGAGGGGCCGGACCTCGGCCAGTCAGGCGCTGGTTCCCGAGTTCTGGAAAGTTTCCCCAGCCCATGGAAGTCGGGGGAGAGTAATCAGACCCAGCTCAGACCTCAGGGGGCCCAGCCTGGGGGAGACTTAAGAAGCCATCATGGCTCCACCCAAATGGGCCAGTTATAAATTAGAACCAATCAATTAAAAGGCCCTGGCAGCGCCCCATCACTTGGCAACATGGAAAAAGGCCCAAGTTATTTACCACAGATGAACCAGGGAAAACTCCAGAAAAAAGCCCGTTCACCTGCTAGCGCAGTGGCAGCGAGGGTGGGGTGGACAGAGGGCTCCGCCTGGAGGCAAGTGCTTCCCAGCTGTGTGACCCTGGGCCGTTGCCTCGCCCTTCTGTCTGCCTCAGTTTCCTCATCTGTAAAACGGGGATGAAAAACTGCATGTACACCTCAGGACTCTGAGAAGAAGTGACTGGCATTGCTAAGTGCCCTCGGGGTCGGAAGGCCCAGTGGCAGGAGCACCGTCCGGAGGCAGGAGGACGAGTCCCCCGTCTGCCTCAGTTTCCTTCTCTGTAAAACAGGGAGGAAAGGACAAATCGTTGTCTCTGCCGAGGAAACCCCAAGGGGACCACAGAGTATGAACAACACCACGTCGGCAGCAGGACCAGCATCAGGGAGACTATCTGCTAACGGTGCACGAAGCACAAGGAGACCTGGGAGTCGGCCCCTAACGGATGGTCGGCTCCTGGACCCTTCACCAGGAGCCCCTGGCCCGGCAGGGCCCAGGACGCACCGGCCCCGTCTCCAGTGTCCAGGGCCTGGGATAAACGGCCCGTTCTCTGCTCTAGTCTGGGCCCTCCCCACGGCCCAGAGCGGCAGGGGACGCGTTTTCTGCTCTTGGTTTACACTTGGAGAAATCCTCGGGAATCACATACGTTCTCTCCCTTGAGAAACAGTAACCCCCTCACCCCACCCCCACCGAGGGTCGGAGGTGACTGGCAGCCTGGGCTGAGCGGTTCCGTGGCCAGAACCCCGGGGGTTCGGGGGCTGCATAAGCGGGGACTCCCTGGGTGCACTCCCCTCTAGGGAGAATTTGTGCTGTGACGTCCTGGGCCGGCCTGCAAGGAGGGGGAGTCTGGTCCTGGGAACAATCCTCTCCCTGCTAAGGGAACTAAGGAACAACCCCCCAAACCTGGGACTGCGTCTGAGGCCATGTGCAGTCAGAGCTGGGGGGAAAGCTCCCACTAAACGAGGAGGATCCTGGGAAAACGCAGATGAGCCAATACAGGGGGAGCGCAGGAGAGTTGGGGGAGCGATTTGTGAATTAAAATATGGTGACACACAAAAACCTTTGAAAAACTTGGCAATAATAACGCTAAATGATCATTATGAATGAAGAATTTTGCTACTTTCTTGCCTGTTGGACAAAATAGGCAGAAGGAAGAAGCGTGTTTTTGAAAGCGGAGACTTGTTTACTATAGACATGTTACAAGAATTTCATTTTCCTTTTAAAAAAAATTTAAATCAGGAAAGGCTTCCTGGAGGAGGGTCTCTTGGACTTGAAGTGGATAATTTATTAAGTTTGTGCTAAGCATGTTGGGAAAGAGTCCCAGGCCTGGGAGGAAAAGAGAACATAGGAACCGTTATGTAAATGTAAGGTAACTATGATGAACCAGAAAGTGTAGATCTCTTGTTCAGCTGTTTTTTAATCCTGTCCACATCTCCATAAGCCCATTTGGGCTTTTCCTGGCGAAGATCTGCGAGGGTTTACCACCTCCTGCTCCTTTTACAGATGAGGAAACCGAGGCAAGCGGAGAAGGACCTGCCCAGCGTCCCCCAGCTAGGAAGCGCTGGGGCCTGCCAGCTTCCAGCACCAGGAGCTCCGGACTCCCGCTTCCCAGCTGAAGTTCCCTGCCTGGGTCACCACACACGTACTTTGCTGCGGTTTATGTGTCCAGAGTTGTTTCCTCCAGAGGAAGGGAGGGGAGGGAGGGCCGCGCACGGGCACAGGCTGGGACTAGTGAGGGGCAGAGAGCGAGCCGGGCAGAAGCAGCCGGGGCCCACCTTCGGTCAAAAGCTTCCCCAACACCTTCATGCCAGTGGCCCCCCCTTCATTGTCCCCAGCTTATTGCGCACACAGTCTAATTTGCAGCTGGCCCCCAGTGGTAGCAAAAAAGCAGGGACTTTTTTGGCTTTTCTTTGTATCTTCACCAATTAGTACAATGTCTGGCAAACAGTGGGCACTTCATAAATGCTTGTTTGCTGACTGACTAGAGAAGGCAGGTCTGAATTCCAACTCCTTATAGCCACTCCCCCGGCCTGGGAATCAGGGTCCTTCTCTGTAAATGGTCTTCAAGCTGAAAACCAAAGACTCCCTCACTGGGCATTAAAGGAAGGCCCCTCGGTCCTGTGCGCTGGATCAGTGACCTCCCACTGAATACCTAATCCTATCACATCTAAGGCCCGTCTGGCTCTAAATTATGGTATTTGTTAGGAGCCATAGTGGGAGACTGGGGTCTCCGAGGCTCCTGAAGGAGTTTTGGCCGTAGCCTCTCTCTGCGTCTGTGTGCTCCATTTCTCTCTGTGTGTCTCTCTGTCTCTCTCCAGCCTCCCAAGGATAGCGCAGCGGCGTGAGGGCTGCGGGCGTGACTCTGGCCACATCCCTTGACTTTCCCCGTCCCCGTCTGTAGGATGCGAGCTCTCACAGGTCCCCAGTCCGGCCGGGGGGGTCACCGCCTTTTCTGCACCACGGACCCCTGGATGTGCTGATGTAGCCTCCGGACCCTCCTCCGAATCATGTACACAAACGCATTAAGCACAATACAGGTGTAAAAGGAAACCAACTTTGGGGAAACCACCACCACAAAGACGTCCACAGACCCTAGCTTAAGAAGCCCTGACCATAGTCCATCCCCCTTCACTGTGTTAGAATAGAGGGGGCAGCTAGGGGACCCAATGGACAGAGCCCAGCCCTAAAGCAGGAGTCCAAATGTGACCTCTGACCCTTGGCACTAACTGTGTGAGCTATGAGAACCCCCCCTCACTCGGGAGGTGAGGAGCCCTAAGTTCAGGCCCTTTGCTCCTGCCCCCCACCAGGAGTTGCAAGTGTGGTCCCCAGGGCCCCCCCACAGAATCCCACAGCTCCTGCATCCCCCTCTCCTTCCTGAGCCAGGGGGCATCTCAGACACCCCCAAATGCTCACATTTCTTCCACTCAGGCAAATGCCAGCAGGAAGCCAAGGTCCCAGCTTGCTCCCCAAGCAGGAAGATTCGAAGGGCATTAGATAATAGGACTGAAGGGAGATGCACAGGACACGGCTTCCCTCCCCCTGCCCCCACCAGCAGAGCAGCCCCTGCCTGTGGACAGACCTGATCCTGGCATTCAAAGCCAAGAGCTTGGCAGAAAAAAATCAGGATCATGTCTGTGGAATGCACAGTCAGAAAGAGCCCCTGTGAGAACGGCGGGGAGGGGGTTCTCAGCCCCCCAGCGTCGGGGGAGGGGGCCCCCCGGCCAAAAACCGGGCAGCCCTGGCTCCTGGCCAGGGCCCGTCTAAGATATCAACGCGAGCCCAGGGAAGGAAGGAAAAGCCAGCTGAATGACCCCGAATAAGTCACTGACACTCAGATTCCTCACCCCAAAAACAGCAGCACCCACTTCCCAGGGCCGGGAGGATTGAGCGAAAATAACTGTAACGTAATTGGCACAGAGCCCGACACATAGTAGGTGCCCTACAAAGTCTAGCCATAATCATCACTGTCATTATATCAGTATTATTACTATTGTTATTATCATCTTTCAACTGGACCACCTAGGTGATCTATTATTATTTTATTATTATTATTACTGTCCATTACTATTATTATCATCATTACTATTGCCATTACTATCATCTTACTGTCATTCTTAGCATCATTATGTTACTATTATTATTATTGTTGTTATTACATCATTATTACTATTATTATTGCAATTACTTGTATCATCATGGCTATTGTTATTACTGTCATCACTATTATTATCATCATCCTTCAACTCTTATCTCATAACCTGCGATCTGTTATTATGTTATTTTATTGTTACTGTCACTACTATTATCATCATTACTATTTTTATTCTTATCATTACTGTGGTTATTACTATTATTACTGTCATCATCGCTATTATGAATTTATTATTATTATCTGGACGATGACGGTTGCCACTTTGCTGCTCATTTGATAGATCAGAAATGCTGTAAGAGAGCACTGGCTTTGGAATCAAGAAGACCTGGATTCAAATCCTGTCCGAGACTCGCTAAGGGTGGCCGGACGGCCCAGGGGGCCCTGCGGCGGGGAGCACTCCTGGTCAGGAGCACCCCTCGTCCCGGGCTCGAGCCTGGCCGCAGACCCGCACCAGGGGGAGAGTCACCGGCTCCTGGCTCACCCGCCAGAGAAGCTGCAGAAGGGCCACCACAAGCTGCTTGGGGCTTAGGAGAGAACTGAAGGTCATCTGGCACAAGGCACTCCTCCTTCCGGTGAGGAAAACCGAGGCTGGGACTTGTCCGTGTGACAGAGCCGGGGTTCCTAGTGCAGTGTGCTTGCTGTCCCAGTCTGTGTCCCCTTCCATCCCATCCCAGATGGCACAGGGGCCACACAGCTGGATGCCGGTGTGACCCGCCCCCGCCAGATGTTCTGGGCCCTGGGAGTCTCTAGGCTTTCCAGAGGACAGATGCTGCCTTCCCTCTCTGGGGCCTGTGGGATTTCCCTTTGAATCCGGGTCCTCCTCCGCTCTCCAGTCCACCCTGCACCCAGCTGCCAAACGCGCCCGTGCCATTCCCGGGCTCCACCAGTCTCCGGCTCCCCGACTCTTCGGGGTGGGAGAGGACACCGATCCTCTGGCAGTGAAAACCTTCGCGCTCCGCTTCCAGCCCACTTCTCCAGGTAGATTTCTCTACTTGTGGCCACACTGGTCTGTATGTAGAGGCGCAGCGGGGGAGCACAATGGGTAAGGCAGCACGACCTGCCTTCGGATTCGGATCCAGCCGTTTACTAGCCGGGTGGCCACAGGCAAATCGCTTAAACTCCCTCAGTCTCCCCATCTATCAAATGGGATCATGAGAACACCCATCTCCGAGGGTTGTTACGAGGGACAAATGAGATAATAAAATGTGTTTCGCGCCGTGTCTAGAACAAAGAAAGCACTGTACAATGGGAGCTTATCTCTCACCTCCATGCGTTTGTGTAGGATTTCCCCCGGACCAGGATGCCCAACCTCCTTATTTCCATATTTCACAATTCCTAATTCCGGCAGCACTTATTACTAAGGTCACTCCCAGCATCCCAAGTGCTTCCTGACCTTCAGAATGGAGTTACTTGTATACTTTTTTTTTTTTTTTTTTGCGGAGACAATTGGGGTTGAGTGACTTGCCCAGGGTCACACAGCTAAGTGAATGCAGATTCGAACTCGGGTCCTCCTGACTTCAGGGCTGGTGCTCCATCCACTGCGCCCCCTAGTGCCCTGATGTATAAATTTTTAGAAAGGTACAGAGTTAGATGCCTTGCCCAGGTCCTCCCGGTTCCAGGGCCAGTGGGCCTATTTGCCCCATTTGGTATTTATCCATCTACCTCCACGGTCCCACAGGCATTATTTAGTGAGCACCTCCAGGGTGATGGCTACGGCTGACGTCCGAGACCACTCCCAGTTCTGTCAGTGGCGCTGTGGTTCTGCTACTCCCCTGGGCTCATTAGGGATGGACAGCAGGCCATGAAAACCCCCCAATCATTAGCCTTGGGAACAAGGGCGTAATTCTAACCACCGTTGTTGGCTGGGGTCTTGGTGAGAGCATGGGGAGCAGCTGCCCGGGGGCTGGGAGCTGCCTTCTGCCAGCGCTCTCCCCAAAAGGGAGACAAATGCCAGGGGGAGGAGATGGCCTGTGTGCGCCGGTCACTAGAGCTGCATACCGGGCGCTCCCCACAGCCTTGGCAACTGCAGCTCCAGCCTCCCTCACACAATGGAGGGATCACTGAACCGGAGCAGCAAGAGACTTGGAGGTCGCCTAGCCTGCCCTTTTCACGTTGCCACAGAGGAAGCCCAGAATGGAGAGGGCCAGGCAGGGGCGGGATTTGAAGCCAGGTCCTCGGCTCCCAAGCCTTCGGTCCCATCGCACTTTCTCTGACTAGCAGCTCTTTCCGTTCCCAACAGGCCCGGTTCCTAGGCCCCGTGGCACACGTGCCCTCAGACAGGCGCTCCCCTTGGCCCAGCTGCCTCCCGCCCAGCCAGCCTAGCGCACAAAAGCACCACGGCCAGAGTCCACGTTCGCCTGGCGCCTCTTGTCAGGGAGCTCTGGCCCTGGGCCTTGGACCCTCTCAGAACGAGAGCTCTCCCTCCAGAAGGAGGGTCCGACACCGTAGCTCAGGCCACGTCTCCAGGCCGTTACTTACAGCTCAGCTGCCACCTATCAAATCCACTCCTTCCCCAACTTCGGGCTCAGGGGAAGAGGCTCTTTGCCTCTCCAGAACAAGATGACAATAAAAAAGCCACTGCTTACACCTCCCAGGCAGGGCTAATCCAAGGAAGCTGCAGGCATGGAAACTAAAAGAATCCTCCCCAAGGCGGCCCTGGGGGGCTGCAGCAGAGGCTCCCACCATCCAGGCTGCTGCTGGCACTTCAGCTCTGGGCAGAGGACGGGAAGGCGCCAGGGTCCCTGGAGTCCGGTCCCAGCGACGTTCATCACTGAGCAATGGAAGCGGCCCCAACCTCCTCGTCCAAAGCCAAGGCTCAGGCAGACCCGTTCTATGGAGCACTCACAGTCCCTGGTGGTGGGATTCAGCAGGTAACTGATTTATCCTACTGAGCCCCTCTCTGAAGGAAGTCAAGGCCTTTGGCACCAGCCCAATAACCAAGCAACCAATGAAGCGCTTTCTATGCGCTAAACTCCTCACTGATCCCTAGCAACGCAAAGACAAAAAATGAAATCATTCCCGTCCTCAGGAGCTTCCGTTCTTGTGGGAAATGCTCATATTCTGTTTAGGGCCGCCCAGGAGAGTCAGCCGCCTGATGCTCTCACCCACTGCCCAAAACAACAGAGCAGAAACCCCAAGCAAGCCTAACGTTCGTGTGCCACTCAAATCAAGGAGTCTCCCCCACCCCGAAATGATTTTACTTCCTTAACCTGCTTTCTTGCTCCCATCCCAAGTAGCATATGTGGTTTTTGAGAGCCAGAACCTCCCTCCCTTCATTCTTCCTTCCCTCTTGCCTTCCTCCTTTCCTTCACTCCTTTTCTTGCTTTCTTTCTGTATCTCCTGGGCTGGGGACCAATAATCAATGTCTGTTGAATTGAATAGAACCCTAGATTTTAAGGTTGCAAGGGACCTTAAATAATACGTACTCTAAACCCCTCATTTCACAGATGAGAAAACCTCCTAAAGCAGTGGTCCTCCAACTTTTTAAATAGGGGCCGGTTCCCTGTCCCTCAGACGTTGGAGGGCCCGACTAGAGTAAAGACAAGAGCTCACGCTGTCTCCGCCCCTCAGCCCATGGCCGTGACCCGGTGTCCTCAGCGGCCGCATCTGGCCCATGGGCTCTAGTTTGAGAACCCTGTCCTAAAAGATGAGAGCTCAGCGACAGGAGACTTCACTAGCAGGAGGTTTCTAAGAAGCTCAGCCGGAATTCGAACGTAGGGCCTCTTACACTGAACCCAATGTTACTTCTATTACCAGCTCTCTCTATTCTTTTCTCTTTGTCCACAAGTCACTGATCAAACTCAGCTCAATCCACCTGAATTCCATTCACTGGGGCATCCGGGTGCTGCAGTGAATGGAATACTGGGTTTGGAATCAGGAAGACTGTTTCAGGAATCCCAATCCAGCCTCGGATACTGGCTGAGTGATCCTGGGCAAGTCACTTTCACCGCGTTTGTCTCAGCTTCCCCGTCTGTCAAATGAGACGGAGAAGGAAATGACAAACCATTCCAGTATCTTTGCCAAGTACTGTTATATCAGAGTAAGGAGCTAGTATAAACCAGACTTGATTGTGGACATCAATTGGCTCAAAACCTTTATTTTATTTTTCTTAAAACAAATGAGGAAACCAAGACTTGCTAGATGGGGCCAAGATTTGAACCCATGTCTGCAGACTCCAAGGTCAGCTCTTTTTTCCTATCCTACTGCCTTCCAAATCATGGAAGGCTTCCAAGAGAAGGTGGTATCTGAGCTGAGCCTTGAAGGAAGGCGAGGATTTGGAGACAGCATCCCCCCATGTCACCTCCGCAGAATCACTGGTCCAGGCTTCCCGCCTGCTTCTTCCCAAGTCTACTTGAGGGAAGGCGCAATGGCCAGCAGAACCCATGGTCTGCCAGAGAGGTGCTCAGCCTGGTACCCAGGGAGGAGCCCTCCCTCAGCTAACTTGCCTAAGCCCACTGCCTTGTTTACAAACACAACCTTCCCCCTCCTCTCCTGTCCCCCAGGGAGGTGTGCACAGTTAGAAATTCCCAGCTCCCCTCAATTGTGACTTAAACAGCTCTGGAGTGGGTGTTTGCGGGCTTGATCCAATTGTCTGCCTCTCAAACTGTCAATTCATCTGCCACAACTCCCTGGGGAGAAAATCTGTCCCCCTTATACAAACACCAGAAATATGCAGCAAGATTTGTACTTTTCTTTGGAAGAGGATTAGGGATTAGCAACAACCAGCCCGCTTTAATCCGATTACTACCACCAGCCACTCCACTCCCGCAGGTGCCCAGAACAGGGTGGGCCCCCAAAGAGAAGGAAGGGAGGGGCCTGGAGAGGAGGGCCTCCCTTGGGGACCAGCAAAGAATACCTCCCCTAGGCCTGGCAAAGCCGGCCAGCGGGCCCCCCCAGAAACGAATTCCATTTCAATGTGAAGACTGAAGGACAATGGATGGGGAGCCCTCGGTCCAGCCCTGACCCCTAGTGACCCGACCTCCCCGTTGGGCCCAGGCTGTTCAAGTCTGTCTTGCTATTGGGGAGGTGGGGAAGGATCTGTTCTATTTATTATGGGGGGGGGGCACACAAGTCCAACAAAAAGCCAGAGTTAGAAAGAGGGAGGATAAGGAGGCAGTTTTACAACAGAGATGGCTTGAGTTTAAATCCAGACCCTAGCCAGCAGATCCAAAATGGATCTGTATTTGGCTCCAGAAAGTCAGGACGGAAACAGAGGTCCCCAGAGACTTTTCCCACAGTCACCCAGCTGAAAGCATTCTGAGGCAGGATTTGAATCCAGATCCCCTTCTACTTCCTCCCATTTCTATCTGATTTCCTTAATTGTAAAAGGAGCAGGTTAGAGTAGAAAGAACATAGAGAAGACTGGGATTGGGGACTGAAAATGGAAATTTCTTCAAGCATATGAATGGTTGGAAGATTGGACTGTTCTATTGGACCCAGGAGAAATCACAAAAAGGCAAATTTAGGATTGATTTGCCCAACCTGGAGGGGAAGTGGATTGGCTCTCACTAGGTGTAGAGAAGTGTGATCAGAGGGAGATTCAGTGGTCTCCCAACTGTGTCCAACAAGCTACAGACACTAAGGCATTGTTAGTGAAGTCGTGCTCTGTTACAATTATTCTGGAAAGCAAACTGGAAGGATGCGAGCCAGATCCACACCCCACAAGTCTGCAAAGCTCTCTACAAATATGATCTCATTTGAACATACCACAATTATCCCCATTTTTCAGATAAGATTGAGAGAGGTCTGTCAAGGGACTAGTTTAGAGTTATCACAACATTTAAACTCAGTTATTTCCAAGTCCAGCACTCTCCCCCCTCCTCCCGCTTCTATTTCGCCACCCCAAACAATCCAAGGAGGCCACTGACCAAAAGGGACGGCACACATAAAAATGTAACAGGAAACTGGAAACAAATGGCCTTTGAATGGCTGAGCAAACTGGCACACGGAGGTGATGAAACATTACTGTTCCATTAGAGAGACCGATGAGCACAGGGGAGCAAAAAGACATGCAAAGTGAAGGAAGCAAAGCCAGGAAAACAATATGTAACCACCAAAAAAATGAAATTACCAAGAACAAGCAAAATTAGTTTCTAAAAAGTTCAGACTCCAATTATGAGGTGAGAAGATGGGGTGGATACTGAAAAGAATAAAAATCACCAAATTATTATTATTTTTTAAACCCCATGATGAACCAGTTTCCTTTTCTCCAATCCAACAGGCATTTATTAAGCAACTATTCTGGGCAAAAACTCTGTGGAAAAATAGCTCCTGCCCTCAAGGAGCTTACACTTAGCCAGGATAAACAATGTATGAGCAGATTAGGGATTTTACCAAAATCTGAGGTGTCAGAGGAGCCTAAACAAGTGAACAGAAAAGGGAGCCGGAAAGGAGGAGGCCGGGCAGAGAATGGGAGCCCAGGACTTTTTAGCGGCAGGTATGAGGAGCGGAGATTGCATTCCTGGGAACAAAGGCGCCTAGCTGGGGGATTAAATAACCCTTTCAGCTGGGAGGCCCCACTCGGTTAGAGTGCAGTGTCTTGGGGTAGGGATGGAGGGAAGGCAAAATAAATCCAGAGCGAGGCTAGGGCCAGGTAACAACGCACTTCCAATGTCCCAATGAGAGTTTTTGCGCTGGAAAAGCAAAGAACCCCTAGAGGAGTGACCCGGCTAGTAGATCCACTTTAGGGAGGCCGAAGCGGAGTAATCGGAAGCTGAGAATCCAAGCAGGAGGCTGGCGATCTGGACCAGAAGAAGGGAAGCTCCGGATGTGAAAACAGCAGTCACAGAGGAGTGGCAAGATGGCGGCCACGGAGGGGCGACGGTGACTGATGTCCAATGTCAGACGTGCAGAAGGAGGAGAGCGTCAAGACTTGTCAACTGACTGGATATTGGGCGTGGTGACCCTCTGATATTCCAGGTCCACCACAGCCAGTACCAACAGCCAGGAACAAGCTGTTCCAGGGCCTCCAAGGCTGGCGAGCGTGCCTTCTCCCTCAGGGCAGAGCATGGAAGAACTGGTGGGATCTTCCTTCCTCCCTCTGGAAGGTGCAGGGATTCCCATGGCCAGATCCTCCCCCAAACTCTGAGGGCACAGTCTAAGACAAATCTTGGAGCGCCGCGGGGCCCGAAGGCTCACCCCCTTTGGAGCCTGGGAATCGGCCTTTCTACACCCAGCAAACAGTCAGGCTCAGCCACGGACCAGAAGTCCCAGGAGCTTCAGCTTAGCAGGACCCACTGGACGTTGTCACTCATTTTTGTTGTGGTTTGCTTGCGTTTTGTTTTCTCTCTCATTTTTTTTCCTTTTTTATCTGATTCTTCTGAAGCAAGATAACTATATAAATCTATGCGCCTACATTAGATTTACATACATTTTTTACCATATTTAACATATACTGGATTACTTGCCATCTTAGAGAGGGGGTGGGGGGAAAGTGGAACACAAGATTTTTTAAGAGTCATTGGTGAAAAATTATCCTTGCATGTGTTTTGAAAATAAAAGGCTTCAATAATAATAATAATAATAATGACCTGCTAGAACCCAGACTGTATATCCCACAGCCTCCAGAAGTGAAGTTCTTTCTCCAAGCCCCAGTCCACTGCAGTGAAGATCATCAAGGGAGGCTGAATGTTACACTAAGAAAATGGGAGCTCTTGGAAGGTAGGAGGTCTGTTTTTCATTCACCATCCCACAGGAAGGCACTGGATGCAAGCTTGCACCCTGATTACTAGCTGGAGGTACTTATGGGAAATGTTAAGTGAGCCTCAAAGAGGGGATCACCTTTGATTGACACCTCAGAGAAGCAGCGAACTCTCAAAGTGACTCCCACGGCCCTGGACTCCAACGTCCCCCTGCTAGGGATGTCCTATACACCGGCCTTAGTGAAGCCCTATATGCTGCACACTGTGACAAGCGGTATAGAGGCCCCCAAATTCTTAGTGCAACTTCAAACCTGTAAAGCTTTTTGGGTTTTTTGGAACAACCTCTGTTCCAAGTGAGAGAAAGGATTCCATGTAAGTCAAAAATATTCATATTCACAGCAGGGGATTTTGCAGTAACAAAAACCTGGAAACAAATTAGCCAATCAACAAATATTTATTAAGTGGCAACATGTGGCAGGCACATAATTCCACCACAAATTCTCAGGTTCCTTTTCCTTGACAATCTCAGCACCTCAATTCAACATGGAGACCCAAACACAAAGAATGGACCAATCTCCACTGTCCAGGAAACTGCGTCCCAGGGAGAGAGGACATGTAAAACCAGAGAAGGCACAAACAGAGTCAGCACATTCATAAAGAACACACACAGGAAATTCCAAGCAGTCTGGGAAGGGTCTGGGCTGCCTCTTAAAGGCGATGGAGGGAAGGAGTACTAGAGTGGAGTTTGAGGGACCCCAAATCACCCCCAGATTGTGAAGGGAAGAAACCCCCAAACTGATCCCACTGACCAAAAGCTGCCCTGGAACTGAGAAGGGCAGTGTCCTTCCCTTCAAGGTGGCAGCTACGGGAGTAAACTACTACATTCACTGATGGGCAGTGGCCCAGGGATGGACTACTAGCCTTGGACCCAGAAAGCTCTGAATTAGACTCCTACCTCAGACCCTTATTACCTGCATGACCCTGGAAAGTCACAACCTCTGCCCGATAAACCTCAGTTTCCTCATCTGAGAGGATGCTAGTAGCACCTCGGCCCGAGTCCAAATCCTGACTGTCACTTTCCCTGGGCCTGTTTCTTCAACCATTAAACAAGCAGTTTGGACTAAGATGGTGGCTACTGGCCACTGGGGAGGAGAGTCTGGGGGCCCTGCCCTAGAATCCTAGCCTGGCGCTGGCCAAGAGGGCTGCTCTTTCCAGGTGAAGAAACTTGGGCAGAGGAAGGTTAAAGGACCCTGGGATCGTGAATCTTTGAGCCAGAAGAGACCTTTTAGCTCTCCGATCCAAATCCCTCCCTTCACAGAGGGGGAAACTGAGGGCCTGTGCTCGGGCAGGAAGTCCCAGATCAGAGGAAGGCTTCCTTTCTTCCTCCTTTGTTAAAGGACAAGGGCCCTGGAAGGCTCATCATCCTCCCTGTAATGACAGGGCGCACAGTCACTGGCAAAGTCCCCGAGAGGAGACTGACGAGTCCTCCACGGGAGCCCGAGGGCCTCCAGCCCAGGCCAAACAAACCTCCGGGAGTGCCCGCCCTGCCAGGGAACACTGGAGCCAGTCATCTCGTCAGGGCCGGGAGAGAAGGGGAACACGTGCAGCACTCCCACCCAGGCCACTTGTGCGCCCGGCCCGCTGAGTCACCAGCCCACGGCTCACCAGCTCTAGCCCTTCGTCCAGTCAGGGGAAAGGGGAGGTCACTGGCAGCTGGCCGGCCTTCCCTGTTCCTAGCATCCCCCCCCCAATGGCAAACAGCCCTCCACCCCTTCCTAATTTGGCAGGCCTGCGCCATCCCACCAACATGGGCCCTTCTTTCCACTACTGCTGGCTGATGGAAGATATTCAGAAGGCTTTGCATCTTTCTGTCACTAACTCGTTCAATTTAATACACACTTTTAAAAGATTAGTACATAACCACAAGCTCACAGTTTCACATCCATTTTTTCTACCTGGCAAACTGTAAGTGCTTAATCAATGCTGATTTCCTTTCCTTTCGTTCCTATCCTCTATTAACAATTACAACGATAACTGGTATTTATACAGTGCTTGGAACTTTGCAGTCTTCTTTACACACAGTCTCCTTTGAGCTCCACAATGTCCAGAGAATTTACCCCCACTTTACAGATAATGAAACTGAGGCTCATAGAAGCTAAGAGATTTTCTCATGTTCTTACAGCTAAAAAACATCTGAGGAAAGACAAACCAGGAGCCCAAGTCCACACCCCTTGGGCATGTCTAAGGGGGCCTCCTCAGACTGATACCAACAGATCAGAGCAAGGCAGGGAAAGTGTGAATAACAAGAATAAAGGCAAGATCCCAACCAGGACTAGCAAGAGGCTGACAACAATAAAGAGAAAGGTTTTCACTGCAGGTCAGGGCCCGTGTGGGATAATGAACACAACACACAGACGGACACATTAGCCCAGCCAGGCTTCCCCTGGCATTTCATGCCAGGTCTTAAATCTAAAGGGACTCCTCTTTTTACCTAATACTCAGCAAGGATAAGACAAGAAGGAGGTTGGGAATTCAACCAATGTGGGTGGGACCACGGAAAGCCAGGGAGGGAATGCATTATTGGTGGAGCTGCACATGGGTTCAACCATTCTGAAAAACCAATTGGAATTACACAAAAAAAGGGGCTAAAATATTCCAACCAAGAGAATTCAGACAAAGAACTTGATTAAAAGAAAGTCCCTCTATAAGAGAAACTATTTTTGGCAACACCTTTTGTGAGAGAGAAGAACAAGAAACAGGAGATTGCCCATTGATTGGAGAACGGTTAGACAAAGTCTGGTGCACAAATGTAATGGAATATTACTGAGCTACAGAAAAAAACATGGACGCATGGAAAGATTTACACAAACTCATCCACAGCCAAGAAAACAATATACACAATGACCAGGATAATACAAATGGAAAATATCACAACTACAGGAAAATGTTACAGTATTATTAAGAACAAGTTTGCGCCTTCCTAAGAAGCTGACCCCTCCATCCCTTTGGGGGGGGGGGAGCGGGGAGGGGCACAGTGCGGAACACGGAACCCATGTTTATATTGATCAGCTCTGCTTTTTTTCCCTTCCTTCTTCCTATTATCTTTATTTATTATTATTTTAAAATATTATTTTAAAAGTTCTTTATTATATAAAAGATAGCCCTCTGGGAGAGGAAGAAATATAGAAGGTTAGATGCTGGAAAACCAAAAATACCAATAATCACTACAAGTATCTCATAACTCATTCAGTGCTTCCTTGTCATCCAATGATACTCATTCATGAATGAGGGAGAAGGGAAGGCCGGCCCCGGCCCTCGGGGGGCCTCTACCCCGCATCGATCTTCAGCCTCCTAGAGTGGGGAGTTCACACAGGGCCCCAATAAGGCAAGATCGCACTGTTCCTTATGTGGGAGCACTTAGTTTATGGAAGGAAGGATTTGGCGTTAGGAATGAGGCTTTACATCCTGCCCCTGGCACTCGCCAGAGGTCACCACCTCTCCAGGACATGGATTTTCCATCTGGCAAAGGAAGGTAATGGACCCGGTGGCTTCTTCAACCTATGATCCCACACTTTTAAATGGGGGTGTGTGAGGGAGAAAGAGACAAAGAAAAGGGGAGAGAAGAGAGGGAGACAGAGAGACAGACGTGCCACGTGGCACGGGGGGCACCAACTGGCGCTTTCTTGGCCTAGGGTGAATACCAGTGAAACCCACGGACTGTCCCTTGGTCTCCCCGCCTCTGACCGCACCACGGACGCAGCTGCTTTTCTGCCTTTATACTTCTTCTACACTGACTCAACAATGAAAACTACAAAATGAATCAGAAAAGGTGGAAGCAGTAGAAGACTGGATGAATTCAGAGAAGAAGGATCACAGGAGAATTAGCAGCTGTTAAGAAAGGCAGCTCCCTGGCTAATACTTCCGCCTGGGGCACAATAAAGACTGGTAGGAGCTGGATCTCCACCTTCAGACTTCACTTGTCTCTCCCTCAGCCTTGTCCCACCAGCCTCTGACCTGAATCGTGGCGGGTCAGGGCTCCGGCCACATCCCACCTGGTCCCCCATCATCTCCAGCATCACTTTCACAGCATCTGTCAGAAGAACCTTCCCAGAACCCCTGCTCTGGGCTGCTCTTGGGCCCTCGGTCCAGTCTGACTCCCTCCGGCTGAGCGGACACAGGACGGGTCATCGTCAGTGACCCTGATGTCTGGACCCCGGTGATGGGGGAGGGGAGGCGACAGGCGGTTCTGTCTCACTGGCTCACTAAACAAGACGTCCCCTCCCGATGTCAACGGTCCTCTGGACCCAAGAACAACAAACCACTGGAGGCCTCCCTGGGCCACTATGGCCAAAAGGGACAACTTACTATCTCCGCAGACCACGGCTTCTCTGCAGTTGCAGTTGTGCCCCCCCCCATGTCTGAAACACATTCTGCTTCTGCTTAGCTCAGAATCCCAGCTTTCCTTCAAGGTTTAACTTGAGAATCATGATTATTCCCCCAACTTTTAACTGTTGTTCAATCACGTCCTAATCTTCACGACTCTATTTGGGGTTTTCCTGGCAAAGATATTTGAGTGGTTTGCCATTTTCTTCTCCAGGGGCCCCATTTTACAGATGAGACAACTGAGGACAGAGAGTCCACACTGACCTTGGAGCTCTGTGCCCACCTCACCTCACCACCCCATCACCAGACCACCCCAGTCCTTTGCTCTCGTCAAACAGTCCTGCAATGACTAGGTCCATCTTCCCCTGGGGCAGTCCTCCCCTGCCCCAGCTCCCCCAGAGGCAAAAGGGTCCAGCACTGTGACTCCCCACCACGACCCCTCCCATAAATGTGAAACTGCAGAAATATACGCGTTAAATCAAATTCTTCCTGTGCAACAAAAAATTCGGTTCTACACACATATATTGTATCTAAATTATACTGTAATATATTTAACATATATAAGACTGCTTGCCATCTGGGGGAGGGGGTTGGGGGAGGAAGGGAAAAAATCTGAATAGAAGTAAGTGCAAGGGATAATGTTGTAAAAAATTACCCATGCATATGTACTGTCAAAAAATGTTATAATTATAAAATTAAAAAAAAAAAAAAAAAAAAAAGAACTTGGCAAACAGAAGCCCGATGTTCTCCCCATCAGATGAGGTGGTCCGGTCCAAGCTTGGACTGGGCTGGCTCCTAGCCCCACACTTCTCAGCAGCATCACTTGCTCCTTTTCCTTTTCCCTAGACACCCAGCCTGGTCCTTCAGGGACCCAGAGCAGTCCGGCTTTATTATGCACCAAGCCCTGGGGACTTTTAATGTGATAAAGTGCAAATTCCTTGAGGTCAAGCCCGATGTTGGTGGGATCTTTTTGGTCTGTCTCCAGCTTTAGAGTATGGTACACAGCAGGGACTTAATGAATGCTTACTGAATGATTAATTACCCCCCCCTTTTTTTTTTTATTAATTCCTCTTCATAGACTGAATGTAAGTTTCTAGAGGGCAAGATTTTCATTCTTTGTGTCTTTTGTTTCTCCAGTGCCTGACAGAGCCAATCTATATGAAGCATTTATTAAGCACTGTTTGTATACAAGGTGCCAGGCTAAGTTGTACAGATACAAAGAAAGGGAAAAGCCAGCTCTGGTCCTTCTTTCTACTCCAGGAGAGAGGCCTACAGAGGTCAGCTGGGGATACAGCCCGGGGTGAATCACCGCTGACCTCTCCCTCACTGCTGAGTGAGCAGTCTCACCTGGGGCAAGGTACCCAAAATCTTCAGTCATCCGGCCCCTCCTAGAGCTAGGAGGAGAAACCACGGGAGACTTGCCCCACCCACACCCTTAGGTTTCCCTAAGACTCTGCTCCTCTCCTGGCCTTGGCTAAGGCTTTTAATCACCTCCTGCCAGTTGGTCTGTTTTCCCTCCAGCCCACAAGCAGGGCAGAGCCCCCAGCCACTCCCCTGGAGACGCCCCCGTGATCCACGACCGTCTGAGTCTGGCCAACACAAGTCACACTTCTGTTCCCAAAGCTCTTTTCCTGAAGGCAGAACTCTTGCTATCCATCCCACTTTAGAAAGTGAAACAGGTTCAAGCTTCCCTGCTCCAAGCCCAGGCTCCTCCCATTACACCATATTCACCCTAATCATCAGGGTCCTGGGAAGCACCTAGGTAAAAGTGGGCTGGGCTTGGGCAGATCCTGCTGGACTTCTGAATCCCAATAGAGACCCTGCACTCTGCTTTTGGACCTCGGATCTCTCAGCTCCTAAATAAATGGTTCCTTTTGGACGCCTGCATCCTTCAGCCTCTGAGAAAATGGTGGGACCGAGGGGAGCATTTGGTCAATACCTTTAGGGCTGACGTTGTAGGACACAAAAATGACACATTTCTGTGCTCTATGCCCTTTCAACAATATTTCTACTAACAAGACACTAAAGGGAGTTTCAACCAACCATTCCACAACTCCATTAGAGCCCACTACCATAAAAAGGCAAAACTGAATTGGTTTATATTCTGACAAGTTAAGTAGCGATCCATATTTGTATAAAGATGAGGTAACTTTGGAAGTCAGGAAAGGTGATATGGCCAAGGTGCATTGGAGCCTAGCTGTGACGGGAACCGGGCATCCCAAACGGCAGAGGAAGTGCACCCCAGCAAAGGCAGGAGCTGGAGGGCCGTGGAAAGCTAAGAAGGAGCAGGACTGTGAAGAGCATCGGATGCTGCTTTATATCTATCTTATCCTGGAGGTCATAAAGAGTCACTGGGTTTTACTGAGCAGGAGAGCCATATGACCAGATGGATAATTCAGGAAACCAGAGTCCTGGCCCTGCAGAAAGACCCAGGAGGGTCTCCTCTGAGGGAAGAGAAGAAATCAGAATCCACCCCTTACTCCTTTACAGATAAAGACTCATCCCCTCGCATTCACTTTCTGTTTCACAAATTAGAACCACCTCTAGCTCCTGGAGAGGAGGACGGGTTCCCTTTTCCATTATCTGTCCAGCAGTCAGGACAGAGCTCCAGCTTTAATTCATGATTTAAAGAATTCAGCCGAACCAGCTCAGCCCGGGCAGGGAAGGGGGACCCCTCCCCGGCACAGCTTCCCTTGGCTAGATGGGGTGCGAGGTCCTGAGGGGCGAAAGCTTCTAAGGACAGGCCTTGTGCTGCAAGGAGAGCCTGTCCCCTCTCTGTAAAGCGAAGGCCTGAGCTGGACCTCGCTCCCAACTCCATGACCAAGAACCTGGACATCTTTGACTGCCACAAAACACCCGGCGGGTGCTCACCCACCTGGTCAGCAGAGGGGAAAGGAAGCGCGCTTTATCAGACCCTGGACGCTCGAAGACATGGCTTTGGGCTCTAACCCGGCCCCCAGGGCCCAGGACTCCTTCTAGCAGCTCTCAGGCACGGGGCCAATGGCCTACCTACCGCAGGGAGGCCTCAAGCTCGGGCCAGATCCGAGCTGGAAAGCCTCTGGCCTGTGGCAGGAGGGAACCACCTGCCGCCAAGGGCACAGCTCAGAGTCCCCACATGAAGATGGGAAAGAGGAGGAGCCTTGGGGACACCGGCTCCCACCTGGAGCTCCCTCTGCTCCTCGCCTCCTCCTGGAAGGGCTTTCAGGGCTCTGGCCTGCAGCGGCAGGGCCCCTTCCTCCCCCTCTGTGCCAGCAGAGAGCAGACCCCTGGAGGGGCAGGGCTGACCACTTCTGCATCCGCCATGCCCAACATGCACAGGACCAGGAGTGTGTAATACAGGCCAGAGGGGTTTGAAGGAGAGCTTCCAACTGCAGACACAGGGTTCTCCTCGCTGCTCCACCCACCGAGAAGCAGTGTCCTAGGGCTCCAGGGTGCAGAGACAGCAGGTAACCCCCCTGCATTCAGTTTGGTTCCAAGCCCGAAAGGGAGAGGCCCAGGGAAGTCACCTTAATCAAAGAGCCTCTGCTTCATCACCTTGTAAAATGGGGCTCACAGCCTCACACCTCAGGACCCTACTGGACCCCACTTGGAAACCTTTCACAAAGTGCCCACTGTGTTCCAGGAATTCGGAGGAGACAGCCCATGGTGGGGGGGGGGGGAGAAGAGAGCCTGAATTTGGCCTCAGACATGGGGGGGGCACTCTGCCCGTCTGCCTCAGGCCTCTCAGCTGTAAGCAGTAACAGCATTTCCCTTCCACTGAGGTATCAAAGCACAGCATCCAGCTTAGCCACTATAGATGCTTATCCCCCCCCCCAAGACGAAAGCCCCATTTCATGGCAGAAACATCCAGGGAGGGAGGGGGAGGCAGAGCACCGGCCCCGAGTCTGACCTGGGTCTCAGACACAGTTCTGTGCCATCCTGGCCGTGTCACCCACCCCCAGCGGCTTTGCAGAAATGAGGAATGTGCCATCTATAACAAATATGCAGATAGAAGTGTATATTACGGCCGGAGGAAGGGGAGCACTTTAACGCGTTACAAGCGCTGAAATGCTAAATAAACCTCAGGTATCACCAGTAACAGTGAGGGTGAGGAAGGGGCTGCGAGGGCCAGCTCCCCAGGGGGTGACACCGAGGGCTCCGAGCTTTCCCAGAACTGTGAGGGGAAGAGCCAGAAAGGGCCCACAGGGCTGGGGGTGGGTGAGGGGTCTGCGCCAGCGCCAGGACTGAGCCCGCCTCCAGGGCTCCACCTTGCCAAGGACACAGAACAAGCACTCAGGAACCAAAGGGTCGACACCGGCATTTGATCTGATGGGGGAATAGGGAGTCACTGGAGGTTCGGGGGCAAAGAAGAGAGTGGCAATTCAGGCCAATTATTTTGGCAACCCTGGGAAAGAGGGACTGAAGAGGAAGAGAGCTGGGAAGCAGAGAGAACAATTATTGGAGCAATAAAAGGAAGAGGAACAAGGGAATATCAGGAAGAGTCCTTCCTGCCCATCCTGTGGCCGGGCCCATAGCAAGACTTAATAAGTGGTCAATGACGCGTCCAGATCAGACGTCCCAAGGAAAAGCAGCGGTTCTGCGCCTGAGCCGCACAAGAACTGTTCCGAATGGCCCATTCTGAGGGGCTCCACAAGTTGCCAGAGAGACTCCAGCCCAACATCTGACCTATATTTGAGGGGAACCCACTCCCACCAACGGCTAATTCCATCCCTGCGCCACTGCCCGCCGAGCCCTCCCCGCCTGGGCCGGGGCTAATCCTTTTAAATAGTGATTTCTGCTGATCACCTACATTTAGGGATGAAACTGGTGAAGCAGAAAGCAGCAGAACTCAGTGCATTACATTTATTTACTCAGTGATATTTGGGGGCAGGGGGAGTGGGGAGGACAAGGACACAAACCACATCCAGAGCCTCCCAGAATTCTGGAGGAGTCACTCTGGGGTTTGCTGTTTGTGCTTTGTTTTCTTTTGGAGGGGCAGGCACTCTGCAACCTCAGGGGAAGCCCTTCCTCTTGGCCCGGGAGATGCCTTCCTAGGTCATAGCAGAAAATAAGCTTTACTGCCGGAACCATTCACAGGGTGAGGGACCAGCATCCCACCTCAGAAAGTCCCAGCCTCCCTCCTGGGGTCAGCCCGGCCACTCTTTAGCCAAGCAGCAAGTCCCTTCCCCACTCTGGGTCTCATCTGAAAAAGGAGGGGGGGCTACACCCACTGGCTGCTCTCCTCGGGTCCTTTCTTAGCCCTGACCTTCTTCCACAACTCTACCTGTGGCCCTGGCCGCCGGTCCCACTAAGGGAAAGCATCTGTCAGTATCCTGGTTTTCTCCCAAATGTTCCTTCCTCTCCCATGAGGGATGAGGAGGAGGGGCCAAGAAAATGCTCCGGGGGCCCTGCTAAAGCTTCAGAACTGGGCTCCCGGCTGCCCCCATCTAAGGTCGTTCTGACGACAGAGTGGGTATGATCTGGGAGCAGCTTCGCCCTCCCCCCAGCCCTTCCCTAGTCTTCCTCTCCCCTGCCCCTGCTCCAGATTTTTCTCTGATGAGCCATTTTCCCCATCTTCCTCTGGTGCTATTTATTAAGGATTCTGCAGGAACAGCTGCTGCTGGGCCGGCTCCACTCCCCGACCGGCGCCTACCACAATCCTGGCTCGCTCAGGCTCCAGAAGGGAGTCCATGCCCATCATCTTGTCTAATGGGGGACCCTGGTGGTCCTGGCTTCTAGGGAGGCAGGGAGAAGGAGCCTTGAGACAGTGCAGGGGAAGGGCCGTCCCACCCTGCCCGGCCCCTGTCTGAGAGCTCAAGGATGCTGGGCTGCCTCTGGCAGTGGAAACGCTTCCCACCCCACCCCTCCAGCTCTGGGCCCCAAACAGGCCAGCCTCCAGTCCTTGTGACCTTGGGCCCCTCACTGATTCTCGATGAAAGGAGGACGGTGACCCAGATCAGGGCTTCCTAAGCCAGAAACTTGTGTACAGCTGTATAAAACAGGGATACAAACATGTACTAAATAATAAGCCTAAATTTTGCAACCCCACAGTCAGTTTGGAGGGCAACCCACAAGCCAAGACGCTCTGAAGCCTCTTTTAACAGAAGTCCACTGTTCTGTGATCCCTCGTGGCCCAGTCCCGGTTGTCCAGCTGTCACTCCCTGGCCCCTCTCAGTGGGCAGCTGGGGCTGTAAATAGGGGGCTAACAGCTGACCACCCTCCCCACCCCACCCGGAGCTCCCCCTCCTGGAGCGGGGCAAGGAGGAGGCCCTCATTTACAAAGGTTTCCCCTGAGGACAGGACTGCCCAGGCCCGGTCCAGCCCACTTGTATCTCTGACAATTATAAACATCCTTCTGGCCTAGCCCCAGAAGGTCCTGGGCACCAAGGGCGGGGAGGGCTGCCCCAGTCTGAGGACCCCACCCCCGGACTCCTTTCTAGGGCCTCATCTCGCCTGAGAGCCAGGAGGGGCAGCAGCTCCTGCCCAGAACAGCCAGACACAGCAGAAAGGAGCCTTTTAATGGTACAGACCCCAGAATGCTTCTGCACCCCCCAAAGCCTCCTTTCTAATAAACGGGCGCTGATGGGGGAAAATACAAACAATCGGGCTCCCTGGTTCAGGAGCCGAGATCGGCCTGAGGGGCCACCAAGATGTGCTCACCCCTCACAAGGCCTGGCTGCAGAGACAAGGCTCCCTCCTTCTGTGGGTGGTTCCCAGTGTGCTCCATACAGTGTGCTCCATTTGTAGCCCCCATTCTAGAGTGGGCCCTCCTTCTCTACTTAGCACTCAAGAGTGGTCTGGCATACAGCAGGCACTTAATGAATGCTTGCTGACCAACCCCCACATTATTGTTTGCAGCCCAGCCTGTTCTGTGGTCACCCCGATCCACACCCATTGATTTCTGAATAGTTAATAAGGTTCCATTTCATTAAGGCGCTGGGTGGAAAGTTTCCACTAGAGGAAAAAACTTGACATCATCTGAAAAATAACAAGAATAAATGGGGAGGTTGGGGGGGGAGCAGCCCGAGGCCCCATTAAGCCACCTAACCCCAAGTAAAACAAGAAAAAGCGCCTCTCGCCGCCCACCTGCACCGAGCCCACAGAGGGCACCTCCCAGCTCTAATCCGTTTCGGCCTCGGCACCTCTCACCCGCTCCCCACCCCCGTGAGGAGGAAGGCTGCCCACCTGAGGAAGAGGGCCGTCTCCTCTGAGCCTCACCAGCTGCAGCTGGCATGGCCACCAGGGCCCGGGCTCCCGTGGGTGTGGCTGTAACTGGGGAGAAACAAGCCTCCAGCAGCTCTCAGGAAAAACCGTGTGGACGGCTGGCCCGGGCCCAAGACGCAGGGCTGCAGGAGCTCCCCTTTCCTCCTCTCCCTCACACCAAGGAGAGCAAAACATTTTCCACTCAGAAACTAGTAAGTCCCCTCCAAAGGAATGCTGGGGCGGGGAGAGACTGGTGGGGGAAGATCTGGGGCAAAGGCAGCCCGACTCCCCAGGGCTCCAGAGGGAGAGCTTCGCCCCAGGCTGGATCTGAGTGCGTGTCACAACCAAGAGCTTCCTCTGTGTGTTTGGGAGCCGCGGATAGTCCTGCGGAGTGTCTGAAAGCGGGAGAGACGTCCGACAGGGCTCCTGCACGACCTACAGCCAAGCCTGAACCCAGGCGTTCTTAACTCTCTGCCCTTCGAGCCGTCCATCCAGCCGTCTCCCTGCCCAACTGTCCATCTAAATCCATCTGTATTTAGCCACCTGTCCGTCCATCCATAAAACTGCCCAGCACACAGCAGACTTTAACAAATGCTTGCAGATATCCCAAAGGGCAGGAAAACTGTGTACCCTTGGATCCAGCCGCGTTACTTATGTCCCAAAGAGATCATAAACAAGGGGAAAGGACCCACGTGGGCAAGACTGTTTGTGGTGGCCAGAAACTGGAAACTGAGTACATCAGTTGGAGAATGGTTGGATAAATTGTGGTATGTGAAGGTTATGGAATATTATTGCTCTGTAAGAAATGACCAGCAGGAAGAACACAGAGAGGCCTGGAGAGACTTACATCAACTGATGCTGAGTGAAGAACCAGGAGATCGCTGTACACGGTAACAAGAAGATTGTGGGATGACCATCTGTGATGGACGTGGTTCTTCTCAGAAATGTAGTGATCTAAGACAATCCCAACCGACTTGGGATGCAAAGTGCCATCCGCACCCAGAGAGAGAACTATGGAGACCGATGTCGATCGGACCACGCTATTCTCACCTTTTTGTTCTGATTTTCCTTTTCTAACATGCCTCACATGGAAATATGTGTAACCTCTAAGTTTGCTTGCTGCCTGCTTGGGGCTGAGGGAGACAGATAAGGGAGGAAGAAAAAATTTGAACTTAAAAATCTTACAAAAATGAAGGTCGAAAACCATCTTTACTCGTAATTGGAAAAAATACAGCACTAAAATTACACAATTAAAAATATGCTTATTGGTCTATACAATCAAACGAGATCACACAGTAGGTACCACATAAATGCTCAAGCCCCACAAATATAACACTATAAAGACAAACAAGTGCAACTCAGCAGGACCTGTGATGATAGATGCTAATAAGCACCTGCTGTTTACAAGGGAGCGATGGGCTCAGGGTGCAGACTGAGTCTGTGCTTCCTGGATATAGCCAAAGGGGAACCGACCGGGCTGATCACCAAGACTTGTGGTTAATGGGCTTTCCTTTCCTTTTCCAGTGGGGACAGAGATAAAGGGGAACAGGAAGAGAATTCGATTTCCATTTATTGAAAACAATTAAAAAATTTTAAAAATGCTTTTTGATGAATTGCTTCTCGGGAGGGATAACCTGTTAGCATGAGGGTAACAACAAGCCCCTATTCCTACAAGGCTTTAAAAGTTTTTCCCCAACAATTCCAGTGTACCCATTTTCCAGAAGCTTGCAGAGGAATAACTCGCTAAATGTCTAACAGCCAGTAAGTGTCAAGAGCTGGAATTGCACTCAAAGCCTCAGTTAGTCACCCCCTGCTCGATGACCTCGCTCACTTGTACATACCGTGGCCCTCCCATCTCTACAACCCAGGAGTCTCGGCCGTCCCCGCCTCTGACCCAGAGCCAGTCTGAATCCACACGAGGGAAATGTTGTGCTTGGGGGCTCTCGACCAGTCTGGGGAAACCTGTGGATTCTTTCTCAGAATATTACTTTTAAATGCATAAAATGTGCAGAATTACAAGAAATCAATGAGACTCAAATATGTCTATGGGGAAAAAATATATTTTTTGTGAAGTTCACACGTCTCTGATTAAAAAATCATATTCCAAATCCGAGAGACCTCGTGGGAACACTGGCCTCACCTCCATGTTCTTTCTCCTCGGTAGAGCGGAACCCAAGGAACACTGCAGAACCTGGGGGAAGGGCAGCGAGCGTGGGGGAGGGAGGGTGGGGGCCTGACTAGAACTAGCTGTCTCACTTAGGCCAGAAGCCAGTCAGCTCTCTCTGGGCTCCTCCAGAACTGCCCCCCCCCCCAAAGCTTGGGCATGGCAGGGTCAGACTGGCCCAGGTTAATATCCCCCACTCTCCCAGGCCGACCCCCAGGGGCGGAGTCACTGCTTGGCAGGGCCGGGCGGCTCCCGCGGTGGTGGTTAGGCTCAGATGAGCTCATGGCTCTGGGGGCTCTGGGGCTGCCCGTGTGAGGGATCCACAGCGGCCCCGCCCAGCGCTGGGACCCAGCCCCCCCTTGGCAGCGGCGGCCTGTGCTCCGGCGCCAGGACGGCGGCGGAAGCCCTAACCTAGCGGGCCGCGGGGAGGGCAGCTCTCCCTGCAGGGACCGCCAGGGCTGTGAGCAGAGGCCGCCGCGACGCAGCTAAGGGAGCAGCTCCCCCGCTGGGGGGTCTCCCAGGGCCGCACGGCGGAGCTGCCCACTGGGCTTTCCCTACCCACAAGCAGTCCAGAATAGAGATTACACGGACCCGGGAGGCGCCGGCCATCTGCTGCTGGCCAGTCCTCGCCAAGCGCTCATCCCCGGGCTCTCCGGCCACACTCCAGAATTAGATTCTTTAGAGAGAGGTGAGGGCTTGACTCCATCTGGATACACCGAAGGGCTGGCCAGGTTTTTTGGCCATCTCCTTACTCTGTGGTTACAAGACTCCATCAAAGCTGGAGGCGAGAAGTTAACGACTCATGGAAAGCCTTTTATGTCCAGGTCAAAGGTGGGGGCCGATGTGGTGCTTCCTGCCACCTTCTGGGCAGCAGGATGGGCGGGGCAGAGGGCTGTCACGTGACGCCGACGGCCACCCCACAAATTCAACAAGGACTAAGGCGAACAGCACCATGGGAAGGCGCGGAGGCCTCCACGGCGCCAGCGGGCTCCTGGCCCACCCTCCCTGCTCACGTGGCCGCGCTCGGGGAGCGCCCCGCCCTCTCAGTGGCCCTCGGTCAGTCCTTCCAGACTCTCCCCACGAAGTTTTCCCTATGCTGTCTGGAGGGCCCCGGCGCCTGCCCCCCCCCATTAATCACGTGCCCCCCGGTGCCCCGACTACTGTCTGGGACACTTATTTAAGCCTCGTATTGGAATTTCACTTTCTGTGCTCGGTCTGGAAGTCCTCCCGTCCGGGAGCACCAACGCTGGCTGCTCCTCCCTCAGCACCGCTGGGCAGAGACCGAGATCTCGGAGCCGGAGGCAAAGCCCACCATTGTATACATGGAGCCTCCGGGGGTCCCCAGGACCAGACGCCCGGGCCTGTCTGCGCGTGGAAGCCCTTCCTCGGTAACGAAGGCCTCTGCTGCTGCGCCAGCCCAGGACGGTCCCGTCTCGGGGCTTCTGGCCTAAGATCCAAGCTGAAGAAACGGGAGGGGGGAGGGGGCAGGAGGGGCTGTCCCGAGGAAGAAGGCAGTGACGGTGTCGCCGCCACAGGCAAGCCCGGGGACTGCCCAGCGGGGAGCTGCTGAGCCCCGCCCCCTGCCGTGCATCCGGGAAGCTCCAGGGGGAGTTCTGGGCCGAGGGCCCCAGCTAAGAGGCCCAGAGCCAGGGGAAAGCAGGCCTCTCCTCCAGCCTCAGTTTCTCCACGGGCACCGAGCCGGACTGGCCCGGCCTCCAGATGCAGCCCTGGGGCCTGGAGTCTCTCACAACATCTGTTCCAAGGGAAGCGGGAAGGCGCCCCGCCCCGCACTGATCAATATCCCCTGTCCCGGGGACCCACAGCGGCTGGGGAAACCTGGGTGAGGGCCCAGTGATGGGTGAAGGGCTGCCAGCAAAGTGAGGGACGGGAGGGCCTCAGGGAGGGCCGCCAGAAACAGCCGGAGACCCTGGGGTGCCGGCCTCCGCCCGCCCCGCGGGAGGACAGGGAAGCCTCCCCAGACCCGACCGGCCGCCGCAGACATCTCCTTCCTCTGCCCAGGGGACACGCTCCCTAGCGTCCCTCTGTCCCTCTGGGAGAGGCAATTCACTCGATAAAAACAGTAACAACCTACATTTCTAGAAACAGAAGTTTGCACAGGGTTTCCCCATGCAACATTCCCCCCCCCCCAAAAAAAAAACAGGCAGGGAAACCGAGTTCGAGTAGCGAGTGTCGGAGGCCTGAGGTTCCCGCTCCGGGGGCTGCAGAGCCCGGGTGAAGGCGGGGAGTCTGTGCCCACCTCGGCCGATTCCCAGCCCCAGCACAGGATACACAGGGACTGGGGGACCGGTGGGAAGCACAGAGCTGGAGGTCTGCTCCAAAAACCAGTTCTGGTCCTATCTGCTTTTTCATTGCAATCCAATGCCTTTCTATTTTAGGCCTCTACAGCCAGGAGCGCGAGCAGGCCCCGACCACACCCTGCCAATGAGCCCTCTGACAGCGAGACCAGGGAAACAGCTGGGGGCAGAGCCGGGCAAAGTGCACAGAGAGCCGAGTTCAAATCCAGCCTGAGGAGCTGTGTGATCCTAAAACCTAACAAGAAGTCAGGCCCAGACAATGGGCCTCCGTCAGAGGGAGTAAAAATGCAAAAAAAGGGATGCAAAATTCGCAAATCAGCCAACAAACATGAGCTCATTTCATCCTCACCACAGAGCAGTGAGAGCAGTGTTTATTATGCCCTTTTTACAGATGAGAAAAGTGAGGTTCAGTGAAATAAGGTGGCTGTGCAAGGTCACATCTCCGGAAGTGCCAGAGGGAACCCAGGAGTGTCTCCACTGAGGGGGCTCTGGAGGCAGGGCCCCACAGGCCAAGAGCACCCGGCAGAGTCAGGGAGGCCCGAGTTAGGACACACCACTGCCACTTAGCACAGTGACCGGAGAAGTCACAGCCAATCGGAAGCCCTGAGCAGAGGAGTCCTCGTCAGCAAGATAAAAGATGGCCAGACTTTAGGAGAATAAGGGAGGAAGAAGGGAAGGGAAGAAGAGAGGGAAGGAAAGGGGAGGATGGGCTTTTCTTAAGCATTTACTAAGTACTAAGCATCCAAGACCCTAATGCAGCAGCCCAAAGTCTCTGCCCTCCCAGAATCTGACACAGGACAGGGCAGGGTGGCCGGGACTCCACCAGCATGGACTGGGCAAATGGCTCTGCAAACCCTCAGGTGCTACAGAAACAAGTGACGGCTTTTAAGGCTGGGCTTCAGGACCCTGGGCCAGTCCTGCTTTCTCAGGCAGTCCCGGGCCCAGGGGCTCCCCCTCAGCCAGCTCCATGATTTGGCTCGGGTGGAAGGCCCCGGAGAGACCGTTCCGTCAGTTGCAGCCCTTCCCTTCCTCAGTCAGGCCCACTGTTCCCTCTGTCACGGATGTCACACGAACACGGAATAACAGGCAACAGTGTCTGGTTGACCCGTGGGTCGAATCTCGATTTCCCCACTGATGGAGGGGGGGGGGGGCACCCAGTCTCACCCTGACCACTCTGGGGCCTCCTCATTCCTTATGCAGCAGACCACCAGAGGGGAGCCCCCCACAAAGGCCCCAAGTCCCACGTCCGGCAGCAATGCAGACGGAGCCTGAGCCTGGAAGAAGCCAGGCTTCTCCCTCTGGTTCTGGGAATGTTCCCTCCACCAGACAGTCCAACCAGTGACGACTGTCCGTCCATACCAGGACGGACCCTGAGCTCTGGGAGGAGAACAAAAGCCACAAGACACCACATGTTAAAGGTAACATTTACAGCGAAGGACACAACCCACAATACGGCCCAGGGGAACCCCCAGAAAGGGGAGGGGCATGGGGAGGCGCAATGCGGTGGAGAGCAGCCCATTACAGGGCTCCAGGAGGAACACAAGGAAGAACTTTAAATGCAACAGCTGGGTCCGAGGGGTGATGGGGAGCCGCTGCAGGTTAATGATCTAGGGAGGGACCACAGGATGGTGTGCAGGGGGAACTGGACAATCCACAGATCAATCCCAGGGGCCTTTGGCAAACAGCCCAAATGAGCCCAAAGGGAGAGCAGCCTGAAGGGCCCGAAGGCACAAGGTGCTCACTCCCACAGCACAACCCTGGCTAAGTGTCCTGTTCCTGGCCCTGCCCAGCACCCCAGGGGGGACAGCCCAGGAACCGGAGCTTAGAGGAAGAGGAACCTCAGGATTCTGAGGCTCACGAGACTCGGTGCGGTGCCCGAATGTGGGAGCGCAAGATCAGGATGGTCAGCAGGTGTCCGGCTGTTTCAGATGCCTACATGTCTGGGCTCACTTAATTTCTCAGGCAAATGGTCCCGAGACTGGGGCACTGAGGGGGGAAGGGAGGGAGAAGAGTGGCTATTTCGATACCCACTGCCCAGCAATGCCTCCTCCAGGAAGCACTCTGATTTCCCCCAGCCAGCCAAGCTCCTCCTCCTGCCTCATTCCCCCAAGGACCCCCCACCCAATGATCTGCGGTCCCTCTGACAGAGGTGGCGCAGCGTGACAGAAGGAAGGGTTCTGTCCTATCCAACTCTCGTGACCCCACATGGGGAGTTTGCCCTTTCCTTCTCCAGTTCATTTTACAGATGGGGAAACTGAGGCAAGCAGGGCCACCCAGGACCACACAGCCAGTAAGAGGAAAGAGGAGTCTTTTCCAATCCAGGTACCCCGGGGGGATGAGTTTGTCCTTCTCCAGGGCAAAGAAGGGGTCTTGGGGTAGAAGCCAGGCCACCATTGTTGGCCCAAGGACAGCCCTCGGCTCTCAGCTCTGTCCCCAGGGGCTCCAGCTAGGCTGGGTGGCCACTCCGTCAGAGATGCTGCTGTTCCCCAAGCCTCCCTGCCCCTCCCCCTGCCCAGGCTCAGGCCCCCAGCACCAAACCTCCTGGGACAGGTATCCCACGAGCCCCCATAATTAATGTCCTACTTATTCTAACGGGGTGGGCAATCAGCAAACATTGTGTTCCTGTCATCCTTGGGAGGCGGGCAGGGGGAGGCTGGGACGTGCGCCGGCTGCCAACAATTAGCACAGATCTGGCTGACATTGTTTGCTCTAAAAATAAACTGTGCATGTTAAAGTAGCTCCGGAGCCAACATCTGAAATGCTTCTAATTTCAAAATGCTGCCTTTTCCTAAAAGGGAGGAGGGGGATGTGGGGGGGGGGGGAGGGCTGGGGAGGAGAAAGGGGTCATGGGAACTCTCGGGCGCCAGGGGCAGAGCTGATAGGCCGGTTGTGGGGCCCAACTGAGCTGGGGCTTGTCCCACCTTCCACTCTGGAGAGCCCAGAAAACAGTCTCGGGGCCATCGTGGCCAACCTCCTCTCACCCTCAGCTCAGGAAACCGAGGCACAGAAGTCTTGCTGCTGCCGAGTCTCAAGTGAGTCCCGAGTCCAGGCTCCCACATCCGAGCCCGTTTAGCCCCTAATGAGGAGACCAGCTCTGAGGAGCTGAGGGACACAGCCAAGGTCAGACTTCCGGGTGGTCATCTGGCCTCAGGCCCCGCTCCGCCCGGGGCCCTGTTGTTTTATCCATGAGGAAACCTGGTCCAGGGGAACCCCATGCTGGAAGCTCGTTTCTCCAGCCCGAGTGAAGCTCCCCCTTCTCCTATTCTAGCATCATATGGGTTTTTTGGGGGTGAGTTAAAAATCTGGCCAAGATGGTGTCCCCTAAAAATGAGCAATAGAATGAAAATTCCAAAGGTTGGGAGGGACCTCAAAGGTCTTTTAGACTAGCAGGTACCCAAAAAAAGGCTTTCCTTCCCTTCCCGCTCCTCAGGGAACCCCCCTAGCTCCAGAGGCAGGTCCGCCTTCTTGGGCTAAGCACCCCATGAAGTCTGTACCTCCTTCCCCCCAGTTCTCTAGGGCCTCGCAGGACAAGGCTCAGAGACAGCCCGCCCATGGCTCTGAATGGACCCTCAAACATCCCCAAAGCCTGATTTTGTTCCTTGGCTTGTTTTATAAACTGGGTGGGGGCCTCCTGAGCTGAAGGGAGGAGAGCTCAGCCTTCCCCCCAGCCATGTCCACAATGCCAAGGGGCCAGGTCTGAGAACAGAAGGAAAGCGGGAAAAGGGCTATGGGCTAGAAGTGAAGGGGCGGCCCCGTCTCAGTGCCCCAGACGAGGGTCCTGAGGCTTGGGGGGGGGGGAGGGGCAGGAACCCAGAGCCAGGAGGAAACAGGAAGGAAGCAGAAGTCCAGAGCAAAAGCCTCATTTGGGCCTGAAAACAATAGTTAGTGCAGACTGTTCTCTCCAGTTTGTAAAACTCAACACAGGTGGGGGGAGTGGGGCAGAGAAACAGAGAGAGAGAAAGGGGAGAGACAGAGATACAGAGAGACACACCTAGAGAAACAGAAACAGAGACAGGAGAAAGAGACAGAGAGACTGATAAGAGAGAGCAGAGATAATTATACAGAGAAATGCTCATACAGAAAAACAGACACACCCAGAGAAACACAGACAGGAGAAAAGAGATGCAGAGACAGCAGAGACAGGAGAGACAGAGATAAAGACACACTGAGAAAGAGAAGAGACAGAGATACAGAGAGACACACCCAGAGAAGCAGAAACAGAGATAGAGAGAAAAGGGAGAGGGGGAAGAAAAAAAAAGGGGGGGGGAGAACCTGGCTCACTGGGCCCATTGCATCTCCTGGCCAGCCCCAGATCAGGGACTGTGTTTTTAGCTTCAGGGGCCATCAATGCCCATCAGTTACTCAGTCAAAAACTACATAGTGCATGTTTACCCTGGGCAAGGCCCTGTGCTTTTAAACATCAAGAAAACAAACAAAATTCCTAAAGTGATGGTACCTAAAACTGCTGGCCCCCGGCCAGGGTGGGAGCAGGCAGAGGCAGGGGCACCACGGCCCTCATCCCGGACACACTCCCTCTCCAAGCAGCTTTGGGCCGCCCCGCCACAGCTACAAAAGCCCCTGCTTTTTTCCTCTAGAGACCCCACCCCTCCTATAAAACACAGGGGAGCTGACTTTAAAGCCTCGTGGAAAGCCTTCCCTTTCCCCCTCGTGTTTCTCCTTTCAGAGCTGATCCAACCTTCTAGGGTGACAAGACCTAGGAACCTGCTGCCATGGGGCCTCCTTGCCATCCCAAGCCTCCTGCCACCCGACGAGTGGGCAGAGAGCCTCGGGGCCTCCCGGGGAAAGCTTTCACCCTGACAGAAAGCCGCCTACGATCTGGGCCCACTACTGTGCACGACCCCTTGACCAGTATCGTTCCCATGTTTTCTGCAAAAACAGCACCAAGAAACTGGCCAGGGCTGTGCTGACATCAAGATGAAAACCCCTCCACAGCATCCCTGATCTAAAGATCTAATCTCCGAGTCAGAGAAGGAAATGAGATTAGTCTGTAGTCTGGCACGGGCTGTTCCAGAAGAAGCCAGGCTGGCTCCTTATCTCCATTTCCTTTTCTAGATTTTCATTAACCATCTCTTATTAGAGTGTGTACCAGAATTTTGCCAAAATTAGCTGAAGACCAGCTGGCTGGCTCTGGAGATCCCGGTATCTTCCCTTTGGGGGGGAGGAGGGCTGGACTCGCCCTCCTCCATTCCTGCCCAACCTCTCCTGTTCTCCACAACTCTCAGTCACAGTCACACCTGCTAGCGTCTTCCAGCAGTCTTTTCAGAGAGTTCTCCTGGGCCTTTCTTCTACTTTCTCCCCAGTTATATCTGCTTCTGTCCTGTCTTTGTCTCTCCAAACACCCTGCTCCTCAGCACAGAAAACGAAATTTGGCAGCTCTCTCCACCATCTCTGATCCCTCCTGAGCCCCATCCGAGCCCTTGATTTTCCTCGTTTGTATATATGTTTTACTCTTACCTTTCCTCAGCAGCCTTGGTTCGTCTGCCCAATACCAGTCCAACTTGTATTCTCTGTTCTAGCTTCCATTTTCCTGCACATCTTTCTTAGAGAAATCTGCCCTGGCTAGAGAGCTCTCTGTGCAGCCACATCAGGCCTCCTTAGAAAACCCTTCCTTTTCTTCATCAAAACTGCTTCTATTTGTTATTGTAAACTTCAATATTAGCGTTCCTACTCTATTATGGTTACTGCTAGTGAATTTTATTTTGGGCCTTATATTCATCCTATTCTCTAAACTCTGAATTTCTTCTGCTAAAATCTAAGGCACACATCAGACTAGCTTGAGTTTTCTTTTTCTTAGACACAAAATCGAAGATAAAATGGCCAAGTTGGTTTTTTTTCCCCTCCCCAAGTTTTGTCATTTCCACCTCAGCAACCAGCCCCTCAAGAGATGCAGAATACAGTCCCTCCCTCTCTTTTAGTCCCTCTATCTTTTGAAGGATAAGATTCTCATACGAATAAGTTAAGATCATCATTAGTTGCAGTTTTGTGACGAGAGAACCCTCTGGAAAACCCAGTAAAGAGCCTGACAATGTTGCATTTCAATCACCGGGCCTTTCAGATCCCAGGGTTACCACTTTGCCCTTGGGAGATGGAGGGCAGAGTATGTAGAGCAGGGGTCCTCAAACTACAGCCTGCTGGGTTATGGCAAATGGGCGGAGACAGAGGGTGAGCTTTTGTTTTTACTCT
This sequence comes from Sminthopsis crassicaudata, assembly GCF_048593235.1. NCBI lineage: Eukaryota > Metazoa > Chordata > Mammalia > Dasyuromorphia > Dasyuridae > Sminthopsis > Sminthopsis crassicaudata. The sequence goes on along the minus strand of NC_133617.1, from coordinate 45,324,266 downwards.
AGTCCGGCCCTCCAACAGTCTGAGGGACAGTGAACTGGCCCCTAATTAAACAGCTTGAGGACCACTGTATGCAGAGATCAGAGTTTAGAGACTGTGAGCCTTAAAATAAAATGCAAAAGAAAGGCTAAGTGGGGATTTCTATTATTCCAGCCACAGTCTGTCCCTGAGATCCTATGATCAACTTCACAGAAAAGAAGTCCGGGGAATTTAAGCTTCCCCAAGTCACCCAGACAGCAGAGACGCTTTGAACCCAGGCCTAACAACAAGTACAATACATTCTTTTTATTTATATTGTGCTGTCTGATAAGAGGAAATGGAAGAAGCTATTCTTGCAATTAGGCTTACTCTAAGTACACCTTACTCTAAGATTCACTGTGCCCATGCTGGGCCTGAGGAGATGGTGGAACCTAAATGGAATCACCCAACTGGGGACTTTTCAAAGTCTTTGGCTTCCCCAACATGAAGGTCTCTAACTTGCGGAGAGGGGGGGGGGGGGGGAAGGAAGGGAGGCAAAGAAAGCCCAATGAATTGGAACCTACATTTGAATTCCAGCTGAATGTAAGTCACTTAATCTCTCCACATTTCAGTTTTTGCTTTAAAAGGTGAAAAACTACATGATCCCATGATTTCTTCCAACTCTAGATTTATGACTCTGTGGCCTTTTCCAAGAAAGTGAGTCTGTGTGTGTGTGTGTGCAGACAATCAGGATCACACATAGGATTTTTATTGTTTTTAAAGAGGGAAGAAGGCTAGAAAATAACTAAATAATTTTGCTATATGAACAAAACTCAATGTTATAGTACTGTAAAATAATGATGAAGGCAATCGAATGGGGGGAAATTTGTACGAGCTCATACAAGGTGAAGTAAGCAGAACCAAGAAAATAATGTATACAGCAATTACAGCAACAGAAATGGAAACAAAATAAAAACTGACCGATTTAGCCATTCTGAAAAGCAATTTGGAATTATGCCCCAAAGTAGTATAGAACTGCACATGCCCTTGGATCCAGCAGCGTCACTACTGGGTGTTTTATAAAAATGGAAAAGGCCCCACACGTACAAAAATATTTGTAGTTCTTTTTGTGGTCAAAAAGAACTGGAAATTGGGAATGACGGAACAAGCTGCAATATATGGAGGTAAGAATACTCTTGTTCTATAAGAAATGATGAGCAAGGAAAGACTTAGAAGAACTGATGCTGAGTGAAGTGAGCAGACGCAGGAGAATATGGTACAAAGTAATGGCAGCATTGTACAATGCTCAGCTATTATAAACTTAGCTTTAGGAAAATCACTTTGGAACCCAAACAGAGGATGGACTGGAATGGGGAGAGACTTGGGGCAGGCTGCCATTGCCATAGCCCAGGACTGAGATGATGAGGGAGGGGGGTGCAGTGTCAGAGGAAGGAAGGCGCATTCAAGAAACCCAGGTAAAGTGGCTGCAGGAGGGGCTGCAGAGGTGAAATGGACAGGTGGGGCTGCAAAGGTGACAAAGATGCTGCACAGATAAAGTCCTGGCAACAGCAGCAGGGATCTGGGAGCAAGAGTGAGGAATGCAGGACTCTCAGGTTGGGCCTGGAAGATGGTCCTGCCTTTGACTTTAATAGGAAAGTCTGGAAATCAGGAAGGATTTAGGGGAAAGTTCAGTGTGGATTATGTTAAATAATGTGCTGAGTTAGCAGTAGATGTCAGAAGATCTGTGTTGTGCTGTAGATGTTTAATGGACGTGCTGTCCAGCATGGCAGCTGGAGACATGAGAATGGATTTAAGATGACCGACATAGCAATGACTGCCAGGGTCCCACACTCCTAAACCAGGAGACGACATGGTCCAAGCCTCAGATCCTCTATTAGCGCCCCAATACCTCCAACACAGCACCAACCTTCCCACCCACAGGATTCTCTCTTGCACTGCAGCAAAAGGTGCTCCTGCAGTCAGGGGCTTGGATTCAAGTCCTGCCTCTGCCCCTTGCACCACCTGTACAATCTTGCACACGCAGTCCTGGCCTGCCTTTAGGGTTCAGTTTCCTCATTTATAAAAAGCTGAACCTTTTTCAGGTTCAGGAAAAGAGGACCCTTTTCCAAGCTGGGAATCTGGCTCCTCCGAGTTACCCAAGAGCTGTTTTTCCTTTGGCCAGGGGTGTGTGAGGAATTCCCAAGCCTTGGCAAGAGCCTGATCCTGGGTTTCCTGACCATAAACCCCCCCCTCGCCTCTCCTGAGCCAGAGAGCATGGAGGCGGGCAGAGCAGATGCTCGGGCTGAGTGAATACAGGAAGCGTGGCCATTTCCTGAAGCTCCAGTTATCAGAGAGCCATTTGGTCCAGGCAGAAGAGGGCAGGTGCTCGGACCTCCCCAGGGTATCCACAACCACTCTTCCTGCCGAGGAGCTGGAATCCGGCACTTATTCCCCAGCAGTTGCTTGTCTCATCTTGGGGGGAGAGGGAGGAAAGGGAGGGTAAAGGAGGGACAGGGTGATAGACCGGGGAAAGATCCAGTCCATTATCACATAGTGCAAGCAGATGATGCTCGTGGGGGTTAAGTGACTTGTTCAAAGATAGCAAAGGCACACGGTAATAAGCATCAAAAGCAGGATTTGAATCCACGACCTCTGTGTACATAAAGCCAGTGCTCTTTTTACCTGTAGCCCTAGTACCTTTTAGAGACAGCTCCAAAATAGCGTGTACTTTCATTCTGTGTTCCGAGGAGAGAGAAACTATTCAAGTAACATTTCAGGTTTTAAAAGGGCTGGTCACAAGTGTCTGCCAACTGGGAGCAAATGTGTGTACAACTGGAGGGGGGAGGGAAGACTCCCTCCAAAACGCCCCAGAAATCCCAATCTCCAAGATCTGAGGGACAAAGGCCGCAGCCCCGCAGGCCCGGATCCAAGCAGAACCACACGGCTGGCTCACCAGTGCCGCCTCATCCCATCCCTCTGGCTCTGTGCTCACTTTGGCTCTGGCCAGGGAGAGGGAGCAGCAGTCTGGTGAGCGGCAGCCGGACACAGAGGAACAGATGGAGAAAGTCGGGCAGACAGAGGGAGAGGCAGGCAGACACAGAGATGCTTTGTGTCTTCTCCAAACTCAGGGCACCCGTTGAGGAAGGGGGGGCGGGGAACAATCTCAGCCGTGCTGACCGATTCACCCCCCCAACATCCACTGTGAAACCAGGTTCAGAAATCAGCATTAGAGACAGAAAGAGCAAACATAAGAGGCCATTTAATGCAGGGGGTTCTAACCTGGGGTCTATGGAGAGCTTTCAAGAGGTCTATAAAATTTTACAAATATTCTGACAACAGCATTTTAACATCCATCCCCTTTGTTATCCTATGTGTTTAATACTTAAGAACCATGATTCTGAGAAAGGGATCCACAAAAGTTTATAAACACCTTGTTTAACCCAACCCTCTTTTTTACAACAAGGAAACCGAGGCCCAAAAGTTAAGTGACACGGCCGTGGTCACCCAAGTAGTCTAGGGCAGGATGAGGATTCGAACCCTTCTTCCATCCTCGCCCTTGGAGGAGAACCGCCCTAAGCCCCCAGCTCCTCAGGGCCACAGGCCAGGGTCCCACCAATCACACACACACACCAGAAGAAAAGGGGTCTTGCTCAATTCTATCTGAGCCAAGGCTGCTAAGCGAGACCCAGCAGGAGAGGGATTATAGTTAAACTAGGATCACTGATACAGATTGATTTTCCATTTAGCTCAAACTTCTTTATTGATTCTGAAGGATGTCTTTTTGGTGGCCTGCAGTTTACTCCTACGTCTCAGGGGCTCTTTCCCACTGGTCCTGCCTTTTCCAGAGGAGAAAGGCCCCTCATGAACAACACTCCCAGGGGAGCCTGGGAGCTCTCTCCTGTGGCAAGGAGGGCACATGAGCTCAAATGTGTGCTACCAACTCCTTTCCAAGGACTTCTTCCCCCGATTCCACAAGTCTCGGGGTTCCTGTACCAGCCCTCAGTGAGTGGCAGGGGCCAAGGGCTTCTCCCTCACTTCTTTCCTCTAACATCCAAATCAGAGTCTAAGACCTGCTCTAATGAGCTAGGGAAGGAGAGAAGTACTTAAAGGTAGGAGGGCAAAGCCTGTTCCTGCTCCTTTAGAACAAGAAGTTCCATCAGGTCCAGTTAGAATTGGAAGCAATGACTACAGAAATCCAGCTCCCTCATTCTAAAGGGTTTCTTCCCTTTAAGATCAGATGACTGGCCCAGGGTCACACAGCGGTAAGGGTCTGAACCCAGATTTTTTTGACTCCCAGCCCTACACTGTTCATTACCTGACAAGGTGAGCCTTCCAGTCTGGAAGAGCCTTATGGCCTGTCCCCGACAATAGGGAACTTTACCTGTCTCTAGCCTACCTGCAGACCTCTTCCTGTCTCTGATCGATTTTCCCTTCCTAAATACCATCTCTAGGGGATCTGTGGTCATGTCCCAGTTGACTCACACTCATGGGAAGCAGTTGCTCATCTGCTCTGCAGATGAAGCCCCTTCTGGCTAATCTAAAAATGATTCTCTTTCACCAAATAAGGGGAAGCGAAACAGGACTTGAGTAGTTCTGCCTTCTTGGGTCCCCCAGCCGGCTGACCTTGCCCCAGACGTGCCATTCCATGTCCCTAGTCTGACTGCACAAGCTGCAGTCCCCACTTGGGAAGCTCTTCCCCCTTTCCTCATCCTTTTGAAATCTCCAGGGTTCAGCACCAGTCATCTACAGGAAGCTCTCTCGGATTCCTCCTTCCTCTTTCCCTTTTTACTTATTTATCTGTGTTTATTTACCTGTTCTAGGTGAAATCCTGATCCAGCGCGAATTTACAGATAAGGAAACCAAGTTCTATCTCCACTGACTGCCTTGCCAGGTCTCCAGGTGGTCAGTGTCAGAGGCACTGTGCTGGGTACTTAGAATGAGGCCACAGAAAGTTGGCTCTTCAGGAGGCAAGGAATTTTTTTCCTTTTCTCCCTCTTTTTGGGACTTAAAAGGGATAGGAGGTTCTCACTTCAATTCCAAGGAAAGGTAAAGAATGTTTTCTGTCTTTGTATTCTCAGCATCTAGCCCAGGACCAGGTTTATCAAATGATCACTTAACAAGCATTGGTTTTGGCAACTTCAGGACATAGCAACTTGATTTTTTATCTCTTTATCTCCTCAATATACAGGCTCCAGATGAAGAACAAGCAATGCTTCAGATTGTAAACTCCAAGAGGCAGGAGCTCAACACATAGTAGGTACTTAAATATTGAATGATGGAAAAAAAACTGAAGGAATTGAGAGTTTGAATTGAATAATTGAAAAAACTGAAGAAACTGAGAATTGGTTGTCTACTGAACTAAGGAATGAAGGCTGGCATACAAAAGGAATTTAATAAATGTTCACTTATTGAGTTAATCACCTCATTCGTCCCAAAGCAGATGTGCTCCTTCCTTTGATCTCCTATAGCTACAAGGGAAAAAACAGTGGAGAGGACAGGACCTTTTGGTTAAGAGTGTTCATGCCCAGTCTGGACCGGTTCTGAGCATACCTGACATCATTCTTCCAAACAAACCCTTATCACGTTTCCTAATTCAGACTTGGTTCCTGCTCCAGCCTCTGTCTCAGGCCCTTCTCTCTCAGGTGTTCACTTTCTGCATCTCCCCCTTTACTTTCCAAGTCAGAACTTGGATTTTAGGTGCTTGCCTTTGTTGTTAAGCTAGGGGGAGCTCAAGGTCTGGAGTTCGGAGGACCTGAGTTCAAATGCAGCCTCAGATATTCACTAGCTTTGGGCAAGTCATTTAAAACTTATTTGCCTCAATTTTCTTAACTGTAAAACGGGAATAGAAACAGCACCTATTCTCCACCAGTTACAAGGATCAAATAATATTTATAGGGCACTCAGCACAGTGCTTGCCACAAAGCAGGCACTATATATAGTAAATAGAATGTTTATATAAATATATAAACAGTAGGCAATATTTTTTTTTTAAAGGAAGAAGTTGAGATCCTGTGAGGAGCCAGGTGATTTCCAGGGGAGGCTCCCACCTCCCACCCTGGGGTCTCCAATTCCTACCCCCCCCAGAACTTTCTCTCTTCACCTGGAGCTCCCACTCCAGAAGCCCAATTCAGTTGGCAGTGCCGGGGGTGTGAGAGCTGACTCACTGTAATCTACAATCTGCCAGCTCTTCATGGTCTGCCACTGATCAGTTAGCAAACTCGTCAAAAAAGAAATTGAGGTTAATCTGGCATGACCTGTTCTAGATGGAATGCTCTGATCCAGAGAGAGCCTCTCCTTACAGATAAGGAAACCGCGTTCTACCTCCACTAACCGGCCTTCCCCGGGTCACTCAGGTGGTCAGAGGCCTCAGACACTTACTGACAGACTGGACTCTACTTTGCTCATCTGTGAAATGGGGATAACGGCTCCCCACTGGGGTCAGAAAGATTCATCTTCTAGAGTTCAACTCGGGTCTCAGATGCTTACTACTTGTGTGACTCAGTTTCCTCATCTGTAAAATGAGCTGTAGAAGGAAATGACAGACCACTCCAGTATTTTTGCCAAGAAAACCCCAAATGGGGTCACAGAGAGTGGTCTGGGACTGAAACTTCTGGGGGTGTAGGGAGGATCAAATGAGATAATAAAAAGCACTTTGCTCCTTTGAAGAGGCATCTAAAGGCGAGTTATCAGTGCCCTTGTGGTCTCGCCCCCTGTGCCTGTTTCTCCCCTTCCACCCTCACCAGCCCAGCTTAGCACAAGGCCAGGCACACCAAGGGGCTTAAAATGAACTCCAGCTATTATTTGTTATCATTATTGCCACAGCCTCCCTAGCCTACAGGCCCAGGGGGAACTCCACCTGGTTTCCAGGGAAATGTCTGAAAGCCCTGAGCAAACACTCTGTGAATCAGCACCAGGAGGGCTGAGAAGGCAAAAGCTCCCCGGGCCCTTGGGGGGCCTCGCTCCCCCCCCCCCCAGATAAAGACTTGGGCCCCAGGAGCCAGGGGCAGCTCTGAGCAGGACGCACTCGGCCATTCTCGGCCCGTCCCCCGCTGGTACAACATGTCCCCTGGCATGGAATGGGAGCCTTGGAGATGGCCTGTGGGTGTGTTTCACCGTAAATCAGTGACCCAGCACAACAGCCCCAAGAGAGCAGCAGGGAGAGGGAGGGAGGGAAGATGAAAGAGAGACTCAAAGACTTCCTCAGACACAGACACACACACACAGAGCTAAGCTAGGCCCTCCTCTTCCTCCTCCCCCTCCCCCCAACACCTGAGAGGCCGGGCCCTGTCAGCAGAAGCCCAGTCCTTTGGGATGGAGGGTTAAACCCAGAAGCCGGGCCTGTTCCCAGTCGGGAGGCTCCGGGGCAGGTGGAAGGGGAGCAGCCGCTGGCCATTTATGATTTCCCTTCCCGGTGCACGGGGAGCAGAGCCCGCCATGCCCTCCCCCTGCAGTCCCGGCTGGGAATGGAGGGTCCCGCTCCTGGGAGCTCAGGAAGAAACGTTCTCTCATGCGTTAGGAATTCTGGGCGCCGAGTGAGTGGGCACAGGACGGCTGGCTGACTTGCCACTACAGAGGCCGCCTTCTGCACAAGTGGGGGGAGGTGGGGAGGCTAGAAAATCCCTGGGCCTGCCCCTGGCAGAGTCCCAGAAGGAGGGAGAAGATGGGAACCAAAGGGAGACGCGGAAGCGCTTCAGATGTGGAGCGGCAAGGCCGGGCCTGGGATTTACCCTGTAGGTGGCCTTGGCTGAATGATTTCCTCAGTTTCCTCGCCTGAAACATGGGAGAACTGGACTGGAAGGCCCCCACAGCTAGGGTTCTGAAAAGTCCCGGCGGGAGAACTTGTGCAGAAAGCGCAGCCGCCGCCTCAGGCTCACCCTGGCTGGGGATGGGGGCAGCCCAAGCTGGGAGCGGGGGTTCAGGGCCGGACTCCATCTATTCCCAGTTTAAACTGCACACGCTCGTTTTGAGGAAACTGAGGCTGAGGGATCGGGAGGACTCATTACTAAAACACAGGAGGCAGATTGTGGAGCCAGGTCCTCCTGGCACCAAGACCGCTTGGCACAGCGCCCACCCGGCCCAGAGTGGGCACTAGCTACGGTCTAATTTAGCTTTATTAATTTAAACTTCTACAGAGGTTCACTTTCCCACTGATTATACCACACGGGGGGTGGGGGGGGTGGGGGGGGGGGTGTAAGAAGCGGGTCCCAGGAAAATCCGAGGTCACGAGCACGGCTTCTTACAGGCCTGCAATTACGGAGCTGGGGACCAAGGGGGTGGGGAGCATTCGCCTGAGCCTCCAGGCTGCCGGAGTGTGACCCTTCAGGCCGCAGAGGTCCGGAGAGGGGCTGGCCCCGGCGCCTCGGGCGCAGCCTCCCCATTTTACCATAAGCAAACACAGATTCCCAGGATCAGGCAAACCCCAGGGAGCCTCCAACAGGCCCGAGGGAGCAGACCAGCTCCAGCCCCGAGAAAAGGGCTCCTCCTAGCCGGGCCCACGCCTTCTCCCGGCCGGTCCAGGACGGGGCGGGCGCCAGCCCCGGTGCCCGAGCGTGGGCCTCCCCAGGAGCAGGGACCCAGCCCGGCCGGCCCCCATGACGTCATTCACCTGCCTCAGGAACAATGTCAAAGCTCCATCCAACCGGAGGGGGGGGGGGGGGAGAGAGCAGCCATCCCACTGCCACCTTCGGCCAGAGAACCAGGCCGCTCCCGGAGGTTTCCCGGCCGGGCCGCTAATGACCCCGCAGCCCGCCCCGCCGTCGGGGCCAGGCCGGCCGTCCCCTTTCTCACAGGGCGCAGAGGCTCCACACACAGGCCGCTCCGAGGTAACAGGAAGCCACACCCCACTCGCGGGCAGGGAGAGAGCCCCCCCCCCACCTGAGCCCAGGTTCTCTCCTCCAGCCCCCCCCCCCTCCCAGAGCGGCCCTCTGCCAGCTCCCGCCCCGCCCCCGCCTCGGGCGGCTCTAGCCCGGGGTAACCCTCAGGGGGCTTCCGTTCTCCGGGGCTAGGAGCATTTCCCTGAGATCCGGCCCAAATTCCCGCTTCCTCCCATCCAGATGGGCCGGAGAAGGAAGTGGCCGACCAGTCCAGGGTCTTTGCCACGAAAACCCTCCACGGCGTCAGCGAAGAGTGGGCCCCAGAGGCGAGGGCAGTAAAGGCTTACAGGAACACGAGTGAAGCTGGCGATACACACGCGGGCTGTGGTCGCTACTGCAGACCCTCCCAGTCTGGGGCGCTCCCCACCCCCACAGTCCCTTGCACTATCAGAGACCCCTCCACTCTCCAGCCTAGAAGGTACCCGGACTCCCCAGAGCTGCCCACCCCTTCCGGGTCTCAGCTGGGTGAGCAGCCAGGCCCCGGGGGGAAGGGGACTTTCCCCCCTCAGTGTCAAGCTGCCCCGGTGCAGAGGCTGATGATCTGCCTCCTCCCCTTCCCTGCCACCTTCAGGGAGGCAGAATCGCCAGCAGAGGCACCCGGGGTCTTTGGGCTCCACAGGCCAGATCAATAACCATAAATGCGCCCCCCCCAGCTCCGTCCATTAAATTTCTACCAGGGTTCTCAGGAATGCCCTCACTTGTTCCAAGAACAATAGCTGGCTTTGACCTTTGCAAATCTTAAAGCAATCAAGCAATCAGTCCCAACAGCCCCTGCTTGAGAGAAGCCCAGCTCTCCCAGAGGCCAGGAGGAGCTCCCACTCACTCCCAAGGAAAGAGAAAGAAAAGGTGTAGGAGGCAGGGCACCGGACTCCCACACCTCACAAAGGCACAGATACCAGGGCCATCGGGTCACACAGCAGGGAGAGCCCAAGGAACGCGCATCTTCCCGCCGGCCCTGAGGGGCGGCAGCAATGATGGACCCGTTATTTGTGGAGCTGCACCTCCGGCCTCCTTGGCAGTCAGGGGTCTGACTCTTCTTTGTGACCCCATTGGGCGCTTTCTTGGCTGATACCAGAATGGTCAGCCATTTCCTTCTCCAGCTCACTTTACAGAGGAGGAAACTGAGGCACGCAGCTAACAAAGTCCCAGAGCTAGAAAGGGTTGTCTTGGAATTCAGGTCTGGGGCTCCGTCCGCTGCCCTCCAGATCAGTGATTTCGTGGGCATAGAACTTCAGACGAGAAAAGCTCTCTCTACCAAGGGATCAATCAGCCAATACAGATTTCCCAAACACCTACTAGTACCAGGCATTGGGCTAAGCGCCGGGGATCCACCAAGGGACAAAAGGTGACTGCTCACAATCTAGAGGAGGAGACAACAAGCAAACAGATTTGTACAAACACGCTTCTACTTATTCAAGATAAGTAGGAAATAATTAACAGAGAAAAGGCCCTGGAACTCAGGGCTTGGGAAAGGCTGCTTGTAACAGGCAGGACTTTAGCTGGGACTTAAGATGGCACATTTTATTCCTGGAAAAGTCAGGAGGCCAGCGTCACTGGACACAAGCGTCCGTATTGGGGAATAAGGGTTAAAAAGACTAGGGAGGAGGAGGGGGCTTAGGAAGGGCTCTGAATGCCAAAGAGGAGGATTTTGTAGGTGACAGGGAACCTCCAGAGTTGATGAAGGGGGGGAGCGGGGCGGGGCGGTGACGTGATGGCACCTGAGCTTCAGGAAGCTCAGGCTAAAAGAGAATGAACTGGAGAAACTTGAGGCAGGCAAACTCCTGGCAGCCGCCGGGGCAGCTCCCAAACAGGACTGATTTCTCCCCCTTCCTCTCCAACTCCAATGGGAAGTCTCACTCCCAACGCTCAGAAGCAACATCTCCATCGTGCCCGTGGGACTCTCACTTGGGTGTCTGGCGTGCCTCTCCTCCAGCACTCTCCGAATTACCTGGTTCCCCGGCCCCCTCAAACTGCACCTGAGTTTTCATGTTCCCACGTGACCCCCCTCTTCTCTGAGACCTGGGGCTGGAATGTTTCATTATAGCTGGGCGAGCTCTCAGGGGAGCAGGGCTCAGACACAGCTGGGGGGCCCCCACCCTCCAGGGAAAAACACCGGCCCTAGCTTCTCCCTGATAGCCCCACTTCCACTTCCACACATTCACCTCATTTTTCTTCAGCGCACTCCCCCCCTTTTCCCTTCTCAGTGACCATTACTCAGGGTCCCACAACCATCCTCTGCCATTACCCTGACTCAATAATAGTCAGGAGCACCTACTATGTGCCAGGCACTAATAACTCGTGGGCAGTGCCATTCATCCTGCTTCCAGTAGGCTCCTGTTTGGTCCTGCCCTCATCACATCCATCATTTTCACAGCGGCCACAGCCGTTACCCAAAGCCCGAGTCCTGCTCACTAAACTTCCCTGATTCCCCATGGGCTCCAGGATCGGGTAACTGCGGCTCTGTGGAGGCTCTTCACAACCTGGTCCAGACCCACCTCTCCCACGTCACTGTGCAAGACTCCCCCTTTCCATAACCCACAGCCCAGGCCAACAGGTCTCTCATCCCCAGGAGTTCCATCTCCACAGTAACCCCCAGTGTTTGGAACCCACCCCCATCTCCTTCCACCTCTGGGACCATCTTGTAAACTCAGCTCAAGTCCCAGCTTCAACAGCAGTCTTTTCTCTCCTCCCCTGGGGCTGGGGGTGTCCGCCCACATTTTGGAAGAACCACCAGCCCAACCAGAGCACAGAACAAGCCCTGCCCAGGAAGGCGGAGACTGAGGCTCTTTAGCAAGTGGCCGGGCCGGGACTTGGATGGTAGCCTGGAAACCACAGGGGGCCAGTGACCCTCATCTGTAACAAAGGAGCTGGACCAGGCAGCCTGCCAGTGTGGCACTGAGGTCTGGGTGCAAATCCTGCTTCATTGCTGCTTGGGGACCTTGGGCCACGTTTCCTTTCAGCCTCCCCTTTTCTGACCATTAAGTAGAGGGGCTGGACTGGGTCTCTGGGGTCCCTTCCAGCCCAGATTTATTTCAGCCCTGGATTCCTTCCGGATTACCAGCTCAGCAGCAGAGCCAGAAATCCCTATCAGTCCATCACCATTAGGGAGCTTTTCTGGGCTCTGGGTCCCACCCTCCCTCCCCTAAGGTCAGGCCCCTCCCAGAGGGCCTGGAAGCCTACCATTCACAGACTAGTTTCTCTGGGTTGAGACAGTTTGAAGGAGGCACCTGTGAAAACAGAAATAGCCCTGGAGGGAGAACACATCTAGTTCCTCCAAGTCAGGAACAAGTCATTGGGTCACAGGTGTTTCCAGGTGGCAGGTGTAGAGACCAGAGGACCATGGGAAGTGGAAAGGGCAGGACAGGTAGACCAGCCTGGAGAAGCGCCGGCCTCTGAGGGTCCTGGGGTGTCGGGCCAGACACAGGGAAAGAGAAGAGGTTCAAAGAGAGGCGAGGTCAATGGTTTTGCCAGAAGTCGGTGCCAAGGGCTGCCTGGTGACTAACTCTGATTCAGCACGGAGGGGACTTTTTCCTGGGTTTCACTGGAGTTTTTCTTGCCCCTAACATGCCTTGTTACACACCCAGTCCCCTCCCACCCCCCCTGCTCCCCCAGTCCCAGAGCCAGAAGCCAAAAGCTGGACTCCCAACTGAGCCCTCACACCCGTCCCAAAGTGCTAGGCCAAACCAATCTCTAAGGAGGCCCTATCTCCACTCTCCCTCCACCGTAGGAAGCCCTGGGCAGGGAATGAGGGGGTCTCCATTGCCCCCCCACTTGGGTTGGATCAGGGCTTCCTTACAGACACACTGAAACTGCTATTGGAGGAATTACAGGGGATTTTGCTTTCGAGCCTTTTCAGAGGGGCTTTACAAAGAGAGCTCCTGTTTGTTCCAGGTTCCCTATTCCAGGTCCTCCACCTCTCAGCCAGACGTCCCCCAGACACTGGCCCCAGCCAAGCTCTGAAAAGGTTTATCTCCTCCCAGAGATCCAAGGGTCAAAGAGGACAGAGGCCGGAGCGGCAGGGGCAGCCAGTGCTGGGGCAGGTCAGCCTGGCTCCTGACTGTGACACTTAAGCGGGAGGAGGCGTCGGTCAACACAGAAAACTGTTTCCTCACCTACCAAAGTGAGATGGTGAAGGAAGAATGCTGTGGATTCTACAGATTTCAGCTTTACTATGAGCTCGGGCACCTCGCCCCTTCAGGGAGGTTTGAGTTCCAGTCCCCTGACTTCAGTGTTCTATTTCTTGGGAGAGGAAACTGGGATTAAGTGGCCTAAGGCTCGTGCAGTGACCCAAAGGCTGGATTTGAGCTCGGGTGCGCTCCCCCGAAGAGCTGCCCGGCTGCTCCGACTTCTCCGACTTCTAGCCAGGCAATTCTGTCCTGCGTCCGACCTTCTTCCTCACCCTCAATATTTTCATAGGGAAGGGAGAAGGGGAGACAAAGACCTTGGTCTTCTCTGCTCTTCCCTGGACATCAGACGCCCCTCAGATATTTTCAACACTCATTAAAAAATATTAATAACAACCATCCATCTAAATCAGAACACTGAATTTTTTGTTATTCAGATTCTACTCCAGGGGGGTTGTTAGACACCCCCACCACCCCAGGGCCAGCCAAGTCTGGTTTCCCCCACTACCAGACAACAGGCTTGAACTTGGTCTCCCAGGTCTTCCCCAGGCTGGGCTGCTCAGTCTCTGGGAGGGGAGGGAAGGCTGGGACTGCTCTGCAGACCCCTCCTCAAGGGCTTGTGCTAGGGGGGTTTGCTAGGAAGGAGGAAGACCTAGGAGAAGCTGATTTGGGAAATACAATCTTGTTTTCTAGCACCTTCATGTCCAAATAAATAAAACCAATATCTCTCCCTTTCCTTTCAACTAACAAATAAAGGGCTGACGAGTTGCTGAAAACAGACTAAGCAGGACTGATAGTAATGTTTGAAATCCCTGATCCATCCCCAAGACAAAGAAGGAGCTCTCTGCTCTGTCCCCAACAACACAAACTCTGTGAAGGCAAGGACTTTTTTTTTTAACCTTTGTACTCTCAGTGATTCACAATGCCATGCACCTAGGAACTTAATAAATGCTGACTGCTTTACTTTCCATGTCTGTCCTGGAGGAAGCTAAGGAAATTTGGAGTTGGAAGTGAAGGGGGAGGGGAAGGAGAAAGTAATGGATCTTACTTTCAAGCCCCTCCCTCATTTTCCTGGGATGAGGAAAACCCAAAGAGATTAAGGGACTGACTCATATTTAACAAGACTGAACCCAGTCCACCTCCCAGGGCCCGGATGCCAGGCCCCGCTAAGTCCCAGAAGTGCCCTTCCAGGGCACACTTCCATCCTGCCATAGGCAGCGGGGGCTAGAGGCAGAGAAAGCGGCCCAGGAGACCATGGGAAGGAGGCTCTGTCTGGCAAAGCTCTGGCGGGAGGGCGGGCTCCGGGCCCCCCCCCCCCCAGGGGTAGCACCCAAAGAAATCTGTCTCAGCTGGAGCAGTTTCTAGTAAACAATCAGTGCTGGAGACTTGGATTCATTAGCATTCCGACCAAGTTCCTTTTTTAGCCAGACTCTTCCTACTTAAAAGGAACAGCGGAGAGGATCAAAGCTCCTTTAAATGCCATCTCCACATCCATCTGATACTTCTCCCGTGATTCACTCAACCAGCTTCAAACCCAATTAGCAGTTTCATCTGCATGAAATGGGTGTTTATCTCCCCGGGCAGCCGATGGGCTCCAATGACCCAACTTCCTTAGTCCCCCAGGCCCTCCTATCCCCTCTCAGTCTCACTGACCCTTCTAGGGTCACACTTAGCAGCAACTCACTTCACAGCTCCCCAACTTATAGGGCCAGAGCTGGGAGGGAATTTAGAACACAGTGTGAGAGCTGGGAGAAGCCTAGAACAGAGTATCAGAGCTGGGAAGGCCTTGGAACACAGTGTGAGAGCTGGGAGAAGCCTAGAACAGAGTATCAGAGCTGGGAAGGCCTTGGAACACAGTGTGAGAGCTGGGAGGAAACTTAGAACACAGGGTATCAGAAGTGGGAGGGCCCCTAGAACATAGGGTGTCAGCACTGGGAGGCCTTGGGACACAGAGAAAAGAAGGCCCTTAGAACCCAGGAGGTCAGAGCTGGAAGGACCTTAGAACACAGAGCTAGGGGAGCCTTGGAACACAGAACTGGGAGAGCCATTAGGACACAAAATGTCAGCACTTGAGAGGAATCTCAGAAATTATCCTAAGCCTTCATTTTTACAGGCGGACAAACTGAGCTTCAGGTAATGGCAGGAGAGATTCTTCTTCCTCCATCTATAGCAGATCTCCAGGAAGAAACTCCTTGAGGCCATAGGGGAAGGGAGAAGGAGCTCTGTGGAGAGCTCAATCTCAGAGGCATTTACCAAGTACCAGGGAATGACAGATGGAAATTGCAGTGCACACAAGGTGTGCTTGTGTACACAGACAAGTAAGCCTGACCCAGCTCAGGAATCGTGCAGGACCCTGAAGTTTGTTGTTCTGATGGGGCAGGGCTCCCATCCCTTAGTAACAGCCCTTCAAGCTCCCCATCCTCCAAGGAGACATCTCCATCGGGGATCACAGATCTTATTTGAGAAAGGTTCTCAAAGAGTAAATTACTCACCCTGAGGTGACATGAGGGCACCCAGGCAGAGGCTGAGATCTGAACCCAGGGCTTCAGAATCCCACCCCCCACAGCCTCCTGGGCATCCTCACATGGAAGCCCAGCATCTTGTACCCCTCGGACAGAAATGGGACTGTCCAGGACTAGGAAAAATAAAGGAAAAACATTTCCATCAATCCTCATCCTATTCTTTATTTATTGATCCCTACAATAGAGGGTGAGGAGTGGACAGAGCACCATCTTTGGAGTCTAGACTTATCTTCCCAAGCTGAAAGAACCTTGGGGGGAACTGGTGTGTACCAGCAGCCATTCTCTCTTCCTTCCCCCCAATTCTCTCCAAGCTAGGGCTTCTCTTCCTAAGGCTTGGAAGAGGATGCTAAGGTCAGAGAACAGAAGGCAAGATCCCAGAAGGTAGGAGTTTTGGGGGGGCCTCTACACAATAGTGCTTCATAATTTCAGACTGAATTAAAGGAGGGAGACAGCTGCCTTTTTGGGGGAGCAAGATTTCTTAATTTGACCTTGTGTGTAAAAAACTTTTTTGGATAACTACATTTCAAAGGATTTGTTTCCTTTACAATTCAGTGTATTGTATGTATTTGAAAAGGGGAGGACAGATTTCAGCAGATTGCTAGAGGGGTCTCAGAAACACAAAAAGGATGAAAACCAGGTCCTAGAAAGTCAGTCCCTCCAGCCCTTTCCCATGCAGAAGATCCAGTCAGAGCTTCCAAAAATTAGAGAAAAGGGGGATCCTCTATGGGGATGTTGTCTCTCCTTCCTCAGAAAGCAGCGTGACCTACCTATCACCAAAGCCTTAATTTCTGGGGAATGTTCTCAATGGGCATGCCCAGTGCAGACTTCCACCAAGTACTTTGAGTCACTTACAAAGATCCAAAGCAAGTGGGGGCCAGTGGAAATAGTTGGGATCAGAGGTCCTAGTCCAAGCCCCAGTTCTACTACTGAGGGATCTGGGGAACCAGTCATTTAATCCTTTGTAGGGCCAAAATGTTCTCTAGTAATATCAGAGGGTTAGATTGGATCTCTGGGCAGGAGAAGTAATTTTTTAAAAGACCCTAATTTTGAATGTAGGAATGACACTCATACCTAGAACTCTTTAATAGTAGCTAATATTTATGTAGAAAGTTAAGGTTTTAACATGTCTCATATAAATGCCATTTTCTCCTTGGATCCTTGCAATCAGGGGGCAGAGGCCAGAGAGAAATGGAAGGGATCCAGTCTAGTCCTGGGAGCCACTAATCAGCCACAGGATCCAGTGACATTTGAACTTCCTAAATGCAAGTTGAGTTCTTTTCCCATAGCCTGGTGCCTCCAGATAGCCCTTTACCCATCTAGCAGCATGTCCCACTGAACTCAACATCCCGTCCTAGTCCCCATCCTTTACAAAAAGGAGAAATGCTTCCACAGTCAGTGATAAGAACTGATTACCCCCACACATCAGGTGGTGTGCTATGGGAGTGTTGGACTCATGCCTGGAAAATCCTGGGTTCAAGTCCAGCCACTTGCCCTGTGACCTCACTGGAAGCTCAAAGGGAGAAGGAACCATCCAGGCTGGGGTGAAAGGTCCTTTGAGTTAACCCTCTGAGCTGCTGATGCTGGGGAGCTGCAGGAAGTTTGGGCATTTTCAAATTCTCTCAGTATGACTAAGAGGAGGGCTATTCTTAGTCATCAGTGGTTCCCCTAACCCCAAGAAAGCTTTCTGTTTTAAATGTCACTCTCAATCCAGACACCTCAGACAAATATTACCTTCCTGGGCGTCCCTCTCAGAGCCTGATTTCCACTGAGAGGTTCAACAGCCAGTCAATAACAACAAACAATGACAGCATGAGTAGATATGGAACTTTGCAAGAGCCAACGTGAAAGAATGACCAATCTGAGCCAGGCCTGGGGGAACAAAGGTTGCCTAGTAACTGTGTGAGGCAGGATTCAAACCAAGCTCCTCTGGACCAGCTCCATTCACTATACCCAAAGCTCTATTCATTTATCATCTAGTGGGAAGGTTCAGCAGGTTCGTGGATAGAGAGGATGGTTGAAAATTGAGAGCCAGAAGCTTTCGATTCAGTGGAATCTTAGGGGGCCCCTATGTAAAATGACAGCATCCTATGGGTCTATCATCAAATTATGTTAATACCAAGTTCGATGATTTTGCCTTTCCTTGTAAGCTCTGTGCTTAGCCCAGTGGCTGGCATACAGTAAGTGCTTAATAAAAGGCGGGCAAGACTTCTAAAAAAAAAACAAAAACAAAAACAAAAACAAAAAACGATGACATAGCTGAAGGTGGTTCTTCCTCAGTCAACCAAAAAGCACTTTTTAAGCACTTACAGTGCACCAGACACAAGAAATATAAAAAGAAGCAAAAAGCCAAACCCTGTCCTCAAGGATCTTCCTTTCTAAGGGGGGAAAGAAAAATGTAAATGATCACACCCCAAGAAGGGTTCCAACCACGGCAGCAAACCCACTGGCCTAGAGCAGCCATTCAGGGAGCAGTAAAGTCACGACAATCCATTCCCCCCCTTCTTATGGACCAGTCATAGATACTGAGGACCAGTGACCCTCCCCAAGGCTTCTCCAGCCTCCAAGCGTAGTCCAACCCTGTCTGACAAGCTGGGCCCAGCTTATATGTAGAAAGGGAAAGGACGCAAACCAATTCTCTGGAATCGGGGGAATCTAAATGCCGGGATCTTTGAGCCACAGTCCAGGCAAGGCTAAGTAGCCCCCGGGGGCCCTGCTGCTAGAACGGGAACACTAGAACTCCACGCAAAGGAAGGGTCAGAAAAACCGGGAAGGAAAAGCCAAGCAGGCCCCCAAACAACTACAGGCATCGTGGGGGGTGTAGGAATTCAAGGCCAAGTCCCTTCTCCCCCTGCCCCGCTCCCCTTGGTGGATCAGTAAAATGGGCATAAAAGTCCCCACCTCAGACGGAATCAAACGAGATCAGGTGAGTAAAGCTGCTAATCTCCTTAGATACAAATGGTAAGCGACCAAAACAGCCAAGCCCAGTCCTTAGCAGCCCAGGAGGGAGGGCAAAGTTTGCTGGGTTAGCACTGACAGAAGCCAACACCCAGAGCGCTGGAAAAGCAGGTCTTTCCCCAGCCAGGTCTCCGGACCGGACCGGATTCCTCACCCGCCCGAACCCCACTCCCATGGGGCAGAACCTGCAGCTCCTCCAAGCCCCCAGCCGGGCCCAGCCCTGCGGTTTCCTTCCCCACTTAGGAGTTCAGACGGGAGGGGTGAATGCTCAGTAAACACGGTTCCTAAGTTCTCCAGACAAGCGACATGGTTGGACGACCTCTTAACCCCCGGCAAACGCCGTCCACGAGTGGGGACTTTCGAAAAGTCTCCCCATGGACATTCCCACTGAAACACACAACATTTCGCGGAGGGAGGGGGAGGAGGGAGTGGAAATCAGCCATTTCAACATCTCATCCCCAGAAAACCCGGCACAGTATCCATTTCCCCACTATCTCCGGCCGCAGATAAAGTAACAATTTGGCAACACGAGGCCCAGGGCCTTGGGGAACCGCACGGGCCGGTCTCGGTCCCGCGAGCCAACAGAACAGGTGACCCCGGCCCGGCCGGGCTGCGGACCGTGACAGGGTTGTGTAAAACCCCACTCCCCCCCAATCCGAGGGGGCGCGTGGCCCACGACGGAGGCTTCAGGAAATTCCAAATTAGACACCCCCAACAGAGCGCTCCAGTCCCGACTCCCGAGCCCGAGGTCGGGGCGCAGGGAGCCAGTGTTTACATTCAGCCAGAGGCGTCTAACCCGCCTGCCGCTCACCGGGTCCGAGACTTTAAGGACCCGATAGACCAGACGACGCCCCCAAACGGCCTCGGGGCCCCCGGCTCGGGAGAGCCCTCCGGAGCCAACCTCCCAGAAGCAGCCCCCTCCCCCCTCTGTCCCCCAAAGTAAACAGCCCCCTCCCTCCTCCCTCCCCGAAGCTCCGCCCGCGCCCCCAGACCGGTCAGGAAGGGGGAGCCCGCCCCCCCCCAGCCACGCGCCCGCTCTTACCTCCAAAGCCTCCAGGGTGCTGAAGCTGGCAATCGCGAAGCCATCGATCAGTTCCTCCTCCTGGGAGCTGGACTCCCGGCGGCGGCGGCGCGGGGGGCGTGCGTTTCGGGGGGCGGCCGCCGCCGCCGCCGCCGCGCCCCGGGGGTGCGCGCAGTTCTGGCTCGTGTTCTCTTTGCCCGGGCTGGGCTCCCTCTCCGAGCCGGACGACGGGCTCTGGTTCCGGGCCTCGCGGGCGGCCGCCTCCCTCCGCCTCACGCGGTCCCTCTGGGAGCGAGACCGGCGGCTCTGCCGGACCTTCCCGTCCATCTCCCCTGCCCCGGCCGCGCTCGCCGCCCCACGCCCGGCAGTCCTCCTCGCTGCCCCCGGGGAGCCTCCGGGGTCGGACGCCGCGGCCGCTGGAAGGCGGCTCGGTGACCTTGACTCCAAGCCCCAGGACGGTTTTTTAAAAATGGAATAGAAAGACCCCACCGTCTAACTCCGAGTCCCCCGCCCCCCGAGAAATCTTTTTAAATGAGAGCGGGGGTCGGGCAGAGGACCCCTCCCCCCACCGCGAGGACTGTTCCAACGTCGGGGAGTCAACAGCCCAGCGGCCGCAGCAGGCTCGGCTCCCCGGCGCTCCGCTCTCCCCTCGGCGTCTGCTCTCCCGCCCGCGCGCCCTCGTTCTTTCCGCCTTCGGGACTAAGCCGCAGCACAGAATTCCATCCGGAACGCGGGGGCTCTGCAACTTTGTAGCGAGGGCCGCGCGGCCGCGGGGCCGGGGGTCGGGAGCGAGCGGCTGCCCCGGCCCCGGCCCAGCCGCCCCTCCCGGAGCGCCGCGGGTGGAGAGGTGGGAGGGGGCGAGGTCACACGCCCGCGGGGGGGGGCAGCGGACAGACCCAGCCGCGGCTCGGCCTCTCCCCCCCGGTCCTCTCGGGAACTTTCATCCGTCTCGGGGGCGGCGGCGGGAGGTTCTCGGGGGAGTGGAGGGGCGGGGCGGGGGTGTCAGGGCCCCGCCGGAGCTGCCTCTGGCCGGGAAGCTTCTCAGCGTGGCTGCTCCCCCCCTCGCGGCTCGGGGCTCCGTCTCCCCATGGTCGTTCCCCAGCCGCGACGCGTTCTCCGGGGAGCGCCCCCGCCTCGCCGTTCCCCGAGCCCCGCCGAAATGCCCCCGGTCCGGCGGCTCCCGGGCTGGATCCGGGCTTAAAGGGCCACAAGCGGCTGCGAGCGGGCGGGCGGGCGGAGGGGGAAATTTCCTCTCCTTCTGAATTGTACAGTGCAGCAGAGCCCAGAGCAGATAACAACTGACGTATTTCCGCCAGCCTGTAATTACCAAAGGAAGTGAGGGACTTTATTCGGGGGCCGGGGAGCCCGGGCGGGGGCGCGGCGGGGCCGGGGGGCCGCCTCCTGCTGTCCCCACGGGAGGGCGGGGAGTGGGCGACTCCCCCGGGCCTCGGCCCCCGTCCAGACAAACCCGCCTCTCTGCGCCCCCTCCTTCCCCGAAGAAGAGCGGGCTGGAGAGACCCCGAGTTAGGGGAAGCGCTGACACGGTCTGCTCTTCGGGGTTTCGGGGGCCCCCTCCCCTAAATCGAGGGGAACCCAACAGCAGCCCCGCCCCCTCTGGAAATCAAGCATCCCAGCCCCCCCCGTGGTGTGTTTGGAATAACCCACTGTGGCCCCGCCCCTTCGCAGAGGGGGACCTCCTTTCCCCCACCTTCGCCCCGCCCCACCCCTTCTGGAGGGTGCCCCGGTGACTGTGGGGAGTCCCGGGCGCCTCCCGGGTTGTGGGGTGAAGGTCCGAGAGGGGCACGAGCCCGGAGCCTCCCAAGCCCTCTCAAAACGGGAGGGGAACCGAACTCCTCCTGGCCGGCCCCTCCCACCTCCCCCTCCTTCCCCCGGGCGTCCTCAGACTCGGAGGAGGGAGAGAGCCCTCCCCTCCGGGACCATGTTTTCCATTAACCGAGCTTGGGGGAGGGGGCGCCACAGCTCCCGGGCTCTCACGGGGAGGGAGCGTTCTCGGGGACCCCGCAGAGTTAACCCTCTCCTACCCGGGGATGAGCCGGTCTCCCCCGAGGCAGCTCCCCCGGGCAGGTGAGCCCATCCAGGCCCGCTCTCCTCTTGGGTGGCCCCAGGCCTGACCTCCCAGAGTGTAACTGTAATTTCTGCAGGACCAGGCTCCATCCTCAAAGGGAACTGCGGCCCCCCCCCCCCCCCCCCCCCCCCCCGCCTCAGATGGGAGGCAGAGACCCCGGCGGGGGTCCTAGCGCAGGGCCTGCCAGGGCTGTGAGGTGTCCCACACAGGAGGGAACTGAGGCTTGACTGCCGCAGTTGGGGGACTGGAGAGAGAAAATACCCCCCCTTCCCCGGGATTTGAGGAGGGTTATTCGGACCCCGGTGGGTGAGGAGGTAACCAGCTTTGTGTGGAGAAAGCCCCTGAAAAAGCCCCAGGGCTCCTCAGCCCTCCGGGCCCAATGCCTCTGAGCCCGGGACCCTACATCAACTGCAGCTGAAGGAGGTCCCTCAGGTCACATGGACCCTCTTCCCTCCGGCTGACAGAGGGGCCCTACCCTGAGCCCAAAAGGACGCGTCTCTTTCACCTGTCGGTTACTTGCTCCCATCAATCTGCTGCCCCCGTCCCTCTCCCCCAACACCTTTGAGCCCTGCGACAACCTTGTGAGGTAGTTACTCTGAGCTGTTATTAGGAGGGATTTATTTATGGGGATGGGGGAAATAAGGCTCATTCAGCGAGGTTAGGGGACTTATCCTTGGAGCACCCAACTGGTAAGTGTCAAAGACAGTACTGGAACTCGGGGATTTTTAAAAGCATTTATTTACCTTGACTCCCAGTCAGCACCCGCTTTCACTGGCTGAGTTATCCCAAATGCTCCAACCTGCTCTCCCAGTACATATGCACCTTGCTACTCCCATCCCCCTTCCATTAAGGTTAAGGTATGGGATTGTGAGGGCCCTAGAGAATTGGGCCAAGAACATGAACAAATCACACACACACACACACCAGCCACCTCTTATTTGCTTCTCTTATTCTTAGAGATTTAGCCCTTGAAGCATCCTCCTGGACAAATCCAAAATGAGAAGGGCAGGATATGTGAGTAATTCCCTGGGGCCCCCAAAATGGGACCTGCTCCAGGCACTTAGGGCCCCAAGGCAGTTAGGCACCTGGAAGGCACCCCTCCCCCTCCTCAGCTTTCCCTGAGGTACATAGACTGAGGACGTCTCTTCTCCATCACCAAGGAGGAAAGTAAAGGAAGAAATGAGGAAAGCTTTAAGAGATGTATGAAAGACTCCCTGACTCAACAATGGAAATCAAAGGCGGTTCTAGGGGTGGGGAAAACCCACTAAGTATGTGAGCATTGTGGACAGACTCTGGCAATGAAGAGGAAGGAATAAGCCTTTATTACGCTCCTCCTACTACTAAGTGTCTTATAAAGATTTTCGCAATTCTCTGAAGTGGGAACCCCAGAGACAGAGTACCCAGTGCCCACACTCCAAATCCAAGGTTCTAGAGCACAAGAAGGAGCTATGGGAAGTGACAAAAAAAAAAAAAAAATAGGGACAGAAGATTGGTATGGAACTTCCCAAATGGCGCTTTCTCTGACCAAAAGTTTGAGTGAGTGGAGTTCCATCCATCCCACGTCCCCCCTCTTTTTTCAGTACTAACCCTGGAAAGAAGAGTTCCAGAGCCAGAGTTCCAACTCTCAGAGAATTGACTTCAGAGGCAGGAGATAGACAGAACAACTGATTTTTCTAGATTATTTTAAGATTTTTGTCTGTTTTAATATTGGTTTGGGTGTAGTTAGATGAGAATTGTATGACTTGCTCAGGATGATTCCCCCCTCCCCCCAGTCAGGCAGGATTCAAATTGGACCAATTCTAAAGCAGACTCCAGGCCATCGGGCTCCCAATCTGAAACCAGATTAAAATGTAATTGAGAAAGGTTTAACAAAATAAATAAAAATACAATATGATATATGTCTCAGGCAGGGATCTGTTTCTTCAGGGGAATAGAGGCTAGAATACTACATTTGGTGTCAAGGAGATTTGGGATCAAATCCCACTTTTAACTCTGATATACTAGGTCTGGAGTCATTAGGAATTTCTGACACTTGTTAGCTCCAAGTCTGGAGTTTGGAAAACGTGAGTTCAAATCCAGTCTCAGATTAGCTGCATGGCCCTGGGCAAATCATTTAATCCTGTTTACCTCAGTTTCCACCTCTATAAAATGAACTAGAGAAGGAAAGGGCAAACCACTCCAGTATTTTTGCCAAAAACAAATTGTAAATTTAGGTCCAGAAGAATGGGACGTGACTAAAAATACCTAACAACAAGCATCTCCCTAACAAGGTTGTTTTGTGCCTGAAATAAGCTAAAGTATGTCAAGGACTATGTAAGATTAGCTATGGTTACGATCTCCAAAAGATGACCACCAGTAGAAAAGACCTTGGGAGTGACAGAGCACTTGGAGTTGGGGTGAGAGCGAGTGGAAAGGGACAATTTATTTTTCATCTAAATTCCAAAGTAATTTTTCTCTGTGAGATCAAGGATCTTAAAGAGAGAGATTATCAGGAAAATAAGGGGAGATCAAGGTAGTTTATCTTCAAAGTTTATTGAAATTTTCCTGGGGAGGAGACCATCAATATTCACTACCAGTCCCCCTACAGTTCTTTTCAAAACTGTCTGGCCATGGAGGATGGGGGAACGGAGCAGACCTGGCAGTTTCTTAAAAACCCTCCTAGAGGGTTTTAATAATTTGAAAGGTACTTGCCTTCCCTACCTGGTTTTGTTTGTTTTAACTGATTTCCTTTAGAGGAGGTGGGACACATGCTGAGAGATTGTGTCAAGGCAGATGTGTGAGGAGCACTGGGACATGGGCAGGGTTGAAAGCCCTTGGAGTAAGGTGAAATCTGGACCATTTATCATCTGAAAGGAAATGTATGTTTACCCACCCTTGTAGCTAAATACACTTTTGCTGGACGTATATCCAAAGAACTGATTAAATAATCAACGTCAGGATGCTGAGTTTTATTAATCAAGCTTCCAGGGAGACTGGATTGGAGATAAATTGCATGAATTGCCTTCTGCCTTCCCCCACCCCCACTCCCTACCAACCAAGTCAATTTTATATTGCAAATAGAAGCCACAGCTACAGTGATTTCTCTGCATCAAATGGCTTTGCACACAATGATATTCATCACATTATAACTCTGGGTGAATGATAATGGATTGGGAAATGAAAGCAGATAGATGTGAAAACAGGCAATTCTCCAGCACGGTACAACCTCCACTGCTACCCCTGAGGCCTCTGCCCCAATTTCTGCCCTAGGGTCCTTCAGCACGGTGTTTCAGGGACCAAAATAACCCCATCAAAACTGAATAATACAGCCACCTTGCCATATCTCTACCCTCAACTGCCCCTGTCCTCAGCAGCTTTTATTTTCCCTTTCCCCTCCCTCTAGTAATAGCATCTGCAATTCCTACTGCCTAATTTTCCTTGGGGAGAAATAACAATAACTGGCATTTATATGGTTCTTTATGGCTTGCAAAATGCTTTAGACACTTACCTGATCTGATCTTTAGTACTACTTGTGAGATGAATACTATAAATATTTTTATCCCCATTTTACAGATGAAGTAGTTAAGTGACTTATCCAGGGGATGAGGATTAAGCAGTATCATCCCGATTCTATCCATTAAACCTAGGTGCCTTTTGTGTGCCTCTTGTGTACTTAGCCATGTGAATTGGGCTAGGAAGCAAATAATCTTGATGGGAAGAAAGGGCATCTTTCTCTCAATCTTGATTTGAAGTGGAAAACCAGATCATTCACCTGGGAAACGAGTGAATTTGGAACCAAAATGGAGACCTTAAATGGTCTCCATTCTACCCTTTTTAATCATCTGGCTCCCATTCAATTAATAGCTTTAAACTTTGAGCTCCTGCGAAGGGGACTGGAAGCCTCCTCGGCTGGGTCTGGGCCAAAGCACAGAGCCGGTGCTGCTACTTCTACCTCTTCTCCAGCTGAGGGGCTGAGCACTTACTCATTCCTCTCCTCATCTGCTGTAGCTTTTGGGGGGAGCTTCACCCTTCTGGCCAAACTGTATTGCTGGCCGGCCCCCCAACCCCTCACCCTTATGTCTCTGTGCTGGGCAGGAATGCCCTCCCTCCTTATTTTCCCTTCTTTCCTAGAATATAATCTTCTCAAGGTCTTCCATTTCTTTGTGAAATACACTACTTAGCACAAAGTTGGCAGTTACTAAATGATTGATTAGTGATTTAGGATCCTTGGAGTTTCCTTTGTAAAGTTTTCCTTGTTGAGGGAGTCATTAGTAGGGAGTTTGTAGTGTTAGGGTAATAATCTTATTTTAAGCACCTACTGTGTGCTGGACATACAAGGAAATCACAATCTAACAGGAGAGACAACACGTTTACAACTCTGTACAAACATAATCTGCAGAATTAGTTGGAAATAATCTCAGTGTGGGGCACTACCATTAACAGGCACCAGGAAAGACCTGTTACAAAAGTGTTTAGTTTTCTTTTATTTTTGCCATTTTTATATGATGGACTCCCTGGGACGGTGTCTGGACAAGCCCCTTCTTGGAATGATGCTTTTAAATGCATAAAATAAAATATATAGGATGATAAAAGGACCAAAGATATTGGAATATACTTATCAAATTTCAAAATACCTTTTTTAAAAAAATTTAATGGATCCAGCTTTTCCTTGTGTAACACTGAGTTGAGGAACCTGTTGTTGTTTCCTCTTGAAAGATTGTAAGATCCTTAAGCAAAGGTTAATTTCACTTTTGTCTTTGTATCTCTATTTCCTGTGGCATTTTTATTTATTTTTAAATTTTTTTTAAAGATAGGGAGCTCCCCTGAAGGAAATTTCCTCTACCGATGTACTTGGTACCCATTTAATCCCAGAACCTTTGAGAATACCTGAAGACAATTAGGAGTTAATTGACTGGCCAAAGGTCACCTAGGTAGTATGTGCCAGAGACCCTGGTCTCCCTGACTCTCTCTACCTTGCCACATTGATAAATGTTTGCAGACTTATTGAATTGAGTTGACTCTTGCCCTCCCTGGCCACCTGAACTCTGGGCTGGTCAGCTCCCTGGGCTCCTATCCACTACTGATCACCCTTGCCCTCCCAGGAGGGGCTTGGCCTTCACTGCCAGCTTTGATCACTGTCAAAGCCCCAGGAATCATTATAAATAATTAGCTGCTTCCAGGACACGGAGGCCGCTCCATAAATCTTGGCCACTTGGCTGTGGTGCCTGAGCCCTTCACTGCTATTCCTACAAGGCTGGGAACAAAGTTAATTGACATGAAATTGTATTCAGAATTAAATTTGCTTTAACAGATCTACATCAGACCCCATAAATCAGCCTCAAGCCATCTGCTGCTTTTGGGTTCAAATAGGCTTTCCGCCACCGCAGGGAGGAAGAAGGAGCTTGGGAGCGGAGAGCCATTTTCCCAGGAAGTAGTAAGCTCATAGTCACTGACAAACCCCCCTCGTGGTCTTTGCTCTAAGTGAAGTGTTTGCTTTGACAACATTAGGGACTCGGGATTTATACATTTCATTTAGTCTACTGTAACAAGGTGTGGTCACATGACTGCCACCTTGCTTTCTCTCCCCATGTTTCCACCTTGGCACCTGGGAACAGGTAGGGTTGCTCAGTGAATAGAGGAAGGGAGATCTAGGCAGGAAGCCTGACTGTGACATTTATGAGGTGGGGGACTCTGAGGAAGTCCTAGCGTCTATAGATCTGGAAAAGCATCCCCATTTTACAGATGAGGAAACTGAGACCCGGAAAGTGATGGGATATGTCCATGATATGTGTCCCTCCCTTCCCTTTCAGGATTCATCTCTAAGGAGAACTCTTGCCCATCTTGGTCCTCCTCTGGGAAGCTTTCTCCATTGCAGTGGGTGACTAAGGGATCTCAATCTCCCTCACATGGAGTGGTATCCCAAGGGCCTCCCCCAGGTTTTCCCCATTCTCAATTGAATTGATTTAAAAATACTTGTTCAAGGGAACCTTTCATTGTCGAGAGTTGCTAGAGACCGTCCTGGTGAATGGCTTTCTACCCTGCTCAGCTGCTCCCCAACCTAAAGGACTCACTCTGCAATGAGAGAAATGAAACCCAGCCATTCCCTTGGGTTTTTTCCAAGACATTTCCCCAGAAAACTCAAGTTTCCTGTTCCCATGGCATATCATACAAAGGAAAGTGGAAAGGAACTTCAGAAATCGTCTAATATAGTCTGAATCTCATCGAGACCCACTGAGAGGCAACTCAGGGCAATAATGACATTTCTATAAAGTACATAGAGTAAGAACACCAGAGTTTAATTAAAATAACCTGAGTTTGAATCCCACCTCAGATCCCACCAAGTCCTTTTGCCTCCCTCCCCCTCAGTTTTTGTTTCTGTAAAATGAAAGTTAATCTACATGGATTTTAAAATTTTTCAACTAATTTAGAGTGAACAATGTAACTTTCCCCTTAGCCTAGAATAAATCATAACACCTGCCCCACCTCTTAGGGAGGTAGGAAACAAATCAAGAGGACCTGAGTTCAAATTCAGCTTTGGATCCTTATTAGTGGACAAGTCACTTAACACTTTGACTCAGTTTCCTCATTTGGCAAATGAGCAGGAGAAGGAAATGACAAACCGTGTCAGTATTTCTGCCAAGAAAAACCCAGATTAGTCAGACTGACTAATAAGACTCCACAACGTAGAATCTTATAAGAATCCAATGGATGGAAAAGAGTTTGAAATTTGAAGAGCAACCCTCAAAGGTAAGAACCAGACTACAGGTTTTTGTGTTTGATTTTGGTTAGTCCCATTTTACAGATGAGAAAAGTGAATCTGAAGGAAAAAAAGATTAAGTGATTTGTCCAGGTTTACACAGCTAATAATTAACTGACTTGGTCTTTGACTCAAGGGCTTCTTGACCTCAAGTTCAGTGGTCCATTGATTAAAATAGTAGAATGTCAGATCTAGAGTCAAGAAGGGGTCAGGCTCCCATTCAATAGTGTGTTCCAGAAAAAAGACAATGGGATTTGCAATCTTTAGACCTAGATGAAAAACCTGGCTCTCCTATTTACCACCTCTGTGACCTTGGACAAGTATTTTCCACTCTCTGGGCCATGTTTTCCTGGACTATAAAATATTCAATGACCCCTAAAGTCTCTTCCACATCAAAGTCTGCAATCCTGTCATTATCCTCACTACGTGACTGCAGGCAAGCCACTAAGCCTCTCAATCTCAGTTTTTCCATCTGTAAAATGAGAATATAATATTCATTGTTGGGAAGATTACTGTATAGGAAGTGCTTTGTCAACTTGTAAGCATTACAAGCAATTATAGATGTGAAAACAGTTTAGAATTTAAGGAATTTGCAATCTCTAGGGTAGAGACATCCAAAGCCCAAGCACCTGCTACTTCCAGAGACGGAATTTTAGACTCTCCCATTTAGAAGGGACCCTAGAAATCAGCTGCACCACATCTGACCCAGAATCCTCTCTTCAATATCCCTGAAAAGTAGTCACTCAACCTTGGCTTGAATACCTGCAGGGTACCTCCCCCACAGCCCATTCCTTTTAGGGCTCGTGTCTTTGGAAGGGAGATTGAGCCTGATCTTTCCTGTGTAGGAAAGATCCTATACAGGGAATAAGTCTAAGCCTTATTCCCTATGATGGATCAGACACAAGTACGCGTCTAATTGGACATGTATATCCTTGTGCATTGGGGTATAAGCATGTGTGCTGCACATATGTGAACACATTCTTATAGTTCGTGTGCCTGCCTGGGTACCAAAGAGACTCATTCATTTGGGAGAGAGAGAGAAAGAGAGAGAGAGGGAGAGGGAGAGGGAGAGGGAGAGGGAGAGGGAGAGGGAGAGGGAGAGGGAGAGGGAGAGGGAGAGAGAGAGGAAGAGAGAGAGGGAGAGGGAGAGGGAGAGGGAGAGAGGGAGGGAGAGAGAGGGAGGGAGGGAGGAGAGTCAGAGGAGTCCTAGTTAGATTTTAGAGAAGCCACACTCAATCTCAGAACAGCCCAGAAGGGACCTTCTAATCCAAACCCAACCTGACCCAAAGAACCTTCTAAAATACCCTCCAACAAGAGGTCATCCAGTTTTTAATTGAAGTTTTCCAATGGCATGACTCGGTCCCTCACACATACAACTGTCTCTTCCCCTTAGCTTTTAGATCCTAGATCTAAAAGGAAAGGCATTAGTGCAAGCCCCTCATTTTACAGATGGGGTAGCTGAGCAAAAAGAGGTCAAAGACCACCAGATAACCATAGAGTCAGGATTAGAATCCAGGTCACAGATTCCCAAGTCAGTGATCTGCCCACTGCACCACATTGTCCGGGGATAGCAAATCAATCGAATTTTAGTCCACAGTCTAAGTTATCTACGGACATTCATGTCAAGTTCCCCAAGAGGAACAGCTTCCAGAAATATCCTGTTTTTGCTGATACAACACAGAAATCTTCCCCATGGTGAAAATTGTGCATTTGAAAATTAAATTAACCACAGATATTTTCTGAAGTCATGAACTTTTGAACAATGCGGTTTCATGTGTCCAAATCAGTCCAATGATGTTGCCTGATCCCAGGGCTAAACAGCCCAGGCTAATCTATTCGTTCCTCCCTCCAGGAGAATGAAGGACATGGGAGTCATGGAAGAAGCCATGATAACCCTCCAGCACTCCCAAGGCCCTGGCACTCAGCCCACGAGCCTCAGCTGGTGTCCCTGACCCTTCCAACAAGCCTGAAGACGCCATGCGGAGTTCTTGGCAATGGAAGGTGCTTTCTCTGGGGCCGGCAAAGACTCCCATCTCTCCTTTGGAAAACCTTCCCAAGATACAGAGTCACAGAACCTCAGAGTGGGAAGGGAGCTCAGAAGTCAGCCAGCCACTCATCCCTGCACAGGAAGCCCCCCAGGGGCAAATGGGCCAGGGGGCCAGGAGAATTCAGCCACCGACTCCTCCCTCGTGAAGAGGAAGCCGCTGCTTCCCAAAGAGCCCGTATTCCCTCCCTAGCCTTAAATTTTCCTTTTAGTTTCCTCTCTGTTCTTTATTCTATTTATTAGGGCCACCCGGGAGATGTCTACTCCTTCTTCCTAGTGTCCCCCGAGTGGGCTTTCTTTCAGACTGCAAATGCCCCCTTTCCTCCAGCATCCTCCAGTACTGCCGCCATCTTGGTTACTCTGGGTGGACTTGATTCATCCTGTCAACGACCTTCCCTAAAACGAGATGTCTGGATCTAGGAGACCCAATGCTCCGGACGTGGTCAGAGCAGAAGACAATGGGGCGTTCGCCTCTCATGTTCTGGACACCAGACTTCCTCCCCCATTCTCAGCCACAGAATCTTAGAGGGGAAAGTCTCTAATCCATTCTGTAGCTTACTGAGAATCCCCTCCACTTTTCACATTCTGGACGTCAGACTTCCTAAGGAAGACCATCTATCTCCTCCCTTCTAACCCACAGAATCTTAGAGGGGAAGGTCCACAGAAAACACTCTGTAGCTTATTGAGAAACCCCTCAACAACTTCGATCCAATTCAACAAGCATTTATTGAGTGCCTACTGTGTACCAAGCACTGTTCAAGACAAAAGTCACAAAGTTTTTATCTTCAGGGAGCTTACGTTCTATGGGCGGGGGACAACACAAAATACTATTTAGGGGGGCAGGGAAGGCAATAGCATCTGGGGGCAAGTGGGGGAAACAGATCAAGAAAACTCAAATATCTGGTGTCCAATTCTCTAACAGACTCCCTCTTCTAATGGACCCAATCTATCTCTACCCCCTGAGTCCCTTCCAACCTGAGGAAACTGGCTTCTGGATCGCATGAGTTTGGCTTCTGTGTGTGAGTGTGTATTAACCAAAACAGCTGCAGCATTGTTTTCTCTTTTGTGGCTTTGCTGGGACAATTCCAGTGACCTCTCCTGCCTCCTGGGCAGGGCAAGAGCTGACCAGCTGACTGACTGGCTCAAGTTAGGCATGGAAGGAATTTGGAACATCTCTGAGCTTGGTGGGAGGGTGTGTGCTGGGATCTGGGGCAGAAACCAGAAGTGGTTGAATTGGACTCTTCAGCACTCCTTCTTCTCCCCCTCCCCCCCTTTAGCCACAGGATCCCAGGCTCAGTCTGGACACACCCCACAGAGCTTTGTTCAGACCTGACTCGGGCATTTGCAGAGAATCTCACTGGGACTCCCAGTCAGGGACTCAGAACATCCTCAGTTTCCAAGCAGAGGCAAAGGGCTGAACCGAAGTCAACCCATGCTTGTGACCCTCATCACCTCTGTCCTGCAATATTAGCCTCCTTATTAGCCTCCCTGACTCCGGTCTCTGCTCTCTGAGCCATCCTCTCTGCACAGCTTCCACATTGATATTCTTGAGGCATAATTCTGAACTGAGGGCTCTCTTCTCACTCATGAAGCTCCAGGGGCTCCCATTGCCCTGAGGACGAAATACAAACTCTTCTGTTTGGCATTTAAACCCCTCCTAATCTGGCCTCGGGCCTTCTTCCTGGGCTAATTATACATGACTACCCCTGACTCCCTGCACTCTAGCCAAACTGGCTGGCTTGCTATTCCTGGCACACAACATGCTGTTTCCCACCTCTGTTTCTCTATACATGCTCAGAATACTCTCCCTCTTCCCCACCCCCACCTCGTAGATCCCCTCAGCTCCAGGGACACCTCTTCCAGGGGGCTTTCCTAGATTTCCTTCTGGAGGGGAGGGGGAAAGAGTAGATCAGAAGACTTCTAACTTACTCTCAGTCCAGTTAATAGGTTTTGATGGATTGGGAAAAAGTTTCTCAGTTAATTTTCATGGAATTAGAGGGCTACTAGCAATTAGCCATGACCCTGATTGCTCTTTTTTAAAAAATGGAGTCAGTTGAGGCAGAAGAGCTCTGAAGAATGACGCTGACATCAGAGAGGCTCAGCCCTTAAGCGCTTGCCTTGTGTCTCTCCGACAGGTCATTGGGGGTGAGGGGAAGGATGTCTCTCCTTCCTCCATCCCCGTCAGCAGGGGTACCACATGCATCAGGGGACAGGCTGAAATAGTCGGGGAAGGAGGGATGAGCAAACATGAGAACCAGCTCAACAGACAACTGGCCCCGATGGTAGGAGCTGAAATACAGAGAGAAACAGGAAGGTCATTTGGGGTGCCTGCCCCCAAAAGATGTATACGATGAGAACAGAGTGCAGTCACCATGTGAAAGGCCCTGGGGTGCTGGAGGAGTGAGCTGCCTGAGCCATATGCATTCCCTATGTGCGTGTGTCCACTCCAACTGACTCTGTGTGTCAGGCTGATGGGGTCTGGGATCGGGGAATGCGTTCTTAACACTGGTCATCCTAACCCATCTCAGTAAATGCCTTTCCTCTGAGCTCTTTGTGTATACTGGCTGACTGTTAAAGGAAACTACACATATGGGGGCTTACGAGCTGTAGTTCTAGGAGTATTTTCAGCTCCATGAAATTGCCCCTCTGGACACCCAACCTGAGGGAGATGATAATCCAGAGGGGACTCAACCTGTGAGCATGTCATTCTCTCCTCTCCCCAGCTGCCTCCATACTTCTCGACTGCCTCTTTGTTTTGTCTTTGTGGCCACCATGCTTAGCATAATGTCTCGTGTTCAATAGGAACTTAATAAGGCAATGGCAAAACACTCCAGTATCCTTGCCAAGAAAACCCCAAAGAGTGGGACATGAACAAATACTTATTAATTGATCAAAAGATACCGTGGCTAGCATTGATATAATGCTTTAAGTTTGCAAAGAATCTTACACAGATTGTCTCTTTTGACCCTTATACTAACCCTGTGAAGTAGAGGACAATTTACCTTCTCTGCCTCAGTTTCCTCTATAAATAAAGGAGTTAACCTCTCAGGTCCTAATCGAAACCACAAGTCATGGGGAAGTCGAGGAAAATCAAGTGGCTCCCGGTGGCCCCAGAATCGGCCGGTGTTGTCCTTAAGGAAGCCTTTCCCAGACCCCACAGCTTGACGGTCCCTCTTCCTCTCAGTTTCTCTGAAAACAAGCCTGAGGCTCCCAGGCTCCTCTGGGTTATGTGATGCTAAGTGGCATTTATCTACTCTTTATTCAAGCATGCTCATCCTGTGGGAAATAGTTTGCAAAATCCACGCAGAACTGAGAGCTGAAGGGAACAAAACTACCAGCCTGTGATGTCCAGAGACGGGCAGCTGCTCTCTAACCCAGAGAGAGCTGGGGGACCCACAGACACTCCCTGCTTCCTGCTCCACCCTCCTGGGCTTGTCTGGCCCCTTCAGCCTCCTTGAATCACCCACTGGCTGCTCAAGCTGTTCTTCCCTCTCCATCCCTCCATGCACTGACAGCTCAGGGACCATCCCAGCATCACCTTTTCACCTGCAGCCGCTCTCTTCCTCCCTTCACACCCCATGGCTGTGCCCCTCCATGACAGCCTGACATAGTGGACAGCACTCAATTGTGTGTTCAAGTCTTGCCTCTAACATTTATCTAAATGTGTGTGACTAATGGAGTAAATCACCAGGAACCTGCAGCTAAACCTTCAAGTCCCGTGCTTGCCACTGACTACCTGAATTTTAGCAAATCATTTTTCCTTTCTAGGACTGTTTCCCTGGCTGTAAAATGAAATGAGATAGATTAGCTAGCTTCTAAAGTTTTGTACAAATGGGAATCTCTGGTCCTATGAGTTCCCTTCTATCCTTCTTTTTTGGGGGGAGAGGGGCTGATAGTTGGGGTTAATGACTTATCCAGGGTCACACAGAGCTAGGAATTCCTCCTGACTCAAGGGCCAGTGCTCTCTCCACTGCATCATTTAGCTGACCCTGAGCTCCCTTCTTTTAGAAAAGAGATGGGCCGATGAGGATTGAATGTTGTGGACAACAGCAAACTCTCTTGAGTCACATTAAGATATAATTGGGAAATAATTAAGAAAACAAATAAAAAGACAATGTTGTTAAGTCATATCAGTCATGTCTAACCCTCCACGACCACTTTGGGGCTTTTCTTGACAAAGATACTGCAGTGGTTTGCCATTTCCTTCTTCAGCTCCTTTTACAGAGGAGGAAGCTGAGGTATACAGGGTTAAGTGACTTGCCCAGGTTCCCATAGCTAGCAAGTGTGTAAAGGCAGATTGAACTCTGGAAGATGAGTCTTCCTGACTTCAGGGCCAGTACTCTATCTACTGCACCTCCCTAGAACATAGGTAACATGAACATGTGGTTTTTAAAGTCAATATTGGGCTGGCAGGGATCCTTATGTATAATTTAGCGGCCCCCATTTGAGTTTGACACTACAGGTACACAGTCAGATGAGGTAGTTCCTCCATAGAGATTGGGTTGGTTGGTTTGTTTTATTTTTTGTTTTTTAATTATTTGTCTGGTTACAAGGTAGGGGACTATGGGAGCAGAATGCTGCAAGTGTTGTTCTACAAGGTCAGGGTGTGGGTTGTTTTGGTTTAACTGTTTGTTTCTGGGAAACGATTTTAGCCCTAAGGATGGGGATGACTTATCCAGCTGTGACTCTGATTTTGGTGTCCAAGTGGATACAGCTCTGGATTTAGAGTCAAATTTGACCTCCCTCATCTGTAAAATGGGAATAATAATAATAGCATTTGCTTCCCAAGCTTGTTTGGAGGATAAAATTTCATAATATCTGTAAAATGCTTAGCATAATATATAGTCAATAAATGCTTATTTAAAAAAAAGACATTTATATTGCATTTTAGGGTTTCCAAAGTGCTTTACATAAATATTGTTATTTGATCCTCATAACAATACTGTAAGTATAATTATTATTCATATTTACTGAAGTATAAATAAGATGTATTTTTAAAAAGCAAATTAAGTGAGGCAGAGGGAATCAGTCAATGAAATCTAACAAATATTTCTACAATTTATAGAGTGGCTATCCCCCTCCGGCTAGACCCCAGAACAGCCTCCTATAAGATTAGACTGGAAATAATCAATCCGCCCAACCAGCAGACTCTGGGCCCAGTGGGGATAGTTGACACGGCTACATTTCCAGCTCTGTAGTCATAAGTGTCTGTGTGTGTATGGTTCTGTGCCCATGGGCCAGAGGGAGGGAGAAACCTGGCCACAGGTGCTGGGAGGAGAAGCAGACTTCTGACGAGTGGGGCTGAGCACAGCTCGGGCACAGGCTATAATTACTCTCGTGGCACTGGAGCAAGCTTGGCTAGCCTGTGAGGAGGCCTCATGGCTGTAGAATGGCCGAGTGGCCAACCACAACCCACCCCTGGGAGATCCAACCAATCCCAAATCCTTCTCCAGCTTCCCAAGGGACCACCTCCAGTGGGAGGAGGGAGGCAAAGGAATCTTATTCAATGTGCCACCCATTTAGTTTATTACAACCTGAAACACCTTTTCTGCACCAAAATGTAGGGGAAAAAAGGAGAAGCTGAGGGGAAGAGGGGAAAGAGAGAGGAAAAATGCTCTTCAGAAGTTCCTGACACTTTGGAATCGAGTCCCACAAGCAATCCCAGCCATGACCAGCGATCCATCAGCAGCGTTTCATTTATAACCTTAAATCATCCATCTTGATGTTCTGTTGCCAGGCAGAGATTGGTCTCCATACCAATAGAGCAC